>NW_006768859.1:170505-172870 GCF_000204055.1 Melampsora larici-populina 98AG31 | reverse complement strand
CAAAAAGTGAAAATTGTAAAATAATAATCGTGAATAAATATCAATTTAAATGCAGTCACCCAAGCATCAGATTCGAATTTCACATGAACGTTTGCTGCTCGTTTGTTAGCGTTCATATTCGTAGATAAATCTAGGTGATGAGATCCATTAAATGCTTTGTGTCATGATAGATGGCCGCTTGTACACCTGGTGAGCTCAAGATTAAATTCAGTTCATGAAATAAATGATGATATCGTTTGTGTCAAAAACTCATCCCTTCAGGATCAATCGTTTTCTTTCTAAGGTCAGGAGGATAGATGATATATCTGAAATCACCATGTACCAAATTTGAAGGTCCAAATTGATGAGTCAAGACAGAATAGAGTAAATCGAGGATCATCTTCAAGAATACATGATCGGTGACCAAGACGACCAGTACACTTGGAACCGTAACGATTTGAAGACTGAAGAGTAAGATATTGTGCTCAGGTTCACGACCGACCAACAAGTTGTACTCGATCAATTGAGGAAAGACTGAAGTGAACAAAATGCCGAGTTGTAATTTGGTAGGTTGTCCCAAAGCCAAGAGTAAGATATAAAGACTTTTTGATTGATCTCGATTCTATTTTTCTTTTTCTCTTAAATGAAATATACTCACTCATCTCGCTATATCTTCTTTCGTCCATCTTATTCTTTTTCTTCCATCAACTTCCACACTATTCAGGTGTGTTTCAAGCTTGTTGTTAACTAAGTCCAACAAAGCTTTATATTAACATCAGCGCTTTTAGGTTTTTGCCACTTTCTGCCCCTCACAGATTTAGGAGCATACGAAAGAGAGGTGGGGTTGGGGACAGCTGAGCCTAAGGAGGTCAGAGTCTTAGGTGTACAGCTTATTAAGGGCTTAGGGGTTTAATCCAGTTTCGCCGAGAAACTGGGTTGTGCCTTTAGTGTTATGATCCAGACTATGTGGGGATTTTTGTGCTCTCAATCAATACACCAAGCCTGACAGATATCCTCTGCCAAGGATAGATCAATCCTTGACTAACCTATTCAATGCAAAACATATCACTCTGATGGATATAATGAAAGGGTTCCATCAGAACATCGTAGAAATATGTAGCAGGAAATATCTCAGAATCATTTGCCATTTAGGAATCTTTGAATACATCAGGATGCCTTTTGGAATAAAAAATGCTCCAGCTTTCTTTCAAAGAATGATGGATACAGAGTTTTCAAAAGAATTAAGGGAAGGATGGCTCAAAGTCTATATTGATGACATCATAATTTTCCATACTACATGGGAAGAGCACTTAGAAGCAATGGAGAAAGTATTGCTAAGGGCCAAAGCCATGGGTATGACTATATCCTTGAAGAAATGCCATTTTGGTTTTGAAGAATGTAAAGCCCTAGGTCATCGTGTATCAGGACTATGGGTAGCAGTAGACCAGAACTCTGTAGCAGCAGTCCTACAGAAACCTTGTCCAAAAGATAAACAAGACCTAAGTTCATTTTTAGGATTTACAAGCTACTACAGAGCTCACATCCCAAACTTTGGAATCATCCGCGTAGCCTATACAAACTTTATGCTAAAGGCGTAGTTTTTGAAATGACAAAAGAAAGAATTGATGCAGTGAATAAAATAAAACATATACTTACAACAGCACCAATCTTGTTTCACCCTGACTTTGGAAAACCTTTTAAACTTTACGTTGACGCATCAATTGAAGGTTTAGGTGCAGCACTCCATCAAACACAAATAATTGATGGGAAACCAAAAGAAGGACCAATTGTTTTTATATCCAGAAAATTGACAGACATTGAGAGCAGATATTCTTCACCACAACTAGAAGCTTTAGCACTAGTTTGGGCCTTAGAAAAATCACACTACTACCTTGATGGTAGTTCCTTTGAAGTAATAACAGATTGTACTGGAGTAAGATCTCTGACGAATCCCAAATCTCCAAGTAGACATATGTTGAGATGGATGATGGCAATACAAGAGTATAAACCATTTATGACAATTACACATAGACCAGGAAAATTCCATAACAATGCGGATGGACTTAGTAGAATGGCATTGCCAAATGATTCCAGTAACCCAGCATGGGAACCAGAGGAGATGGAAAGAGACATCCCTGTAATGGGAATTAGTTTATGTGAATTATCTGAAGAATTCTTTGATGAAGTGAAAGCTAGTTATGAAAAGAATAGTAACACAGCTAAACTTACCAGGATATTGTCTGCACGTAATACTGATTTAAGCCTGACAAGCACACTTGAGCAACCTTGGAAAGATGGATTAGCTCAAGGAAAAATTTCACTTGAATCTGACCTGCTATACTTTAGAGAAAAGCATACTGCGGTTTTAGTAATAATAACTACAGAG
>NW_006768859.1:138318-169644 GCF_000204055.1 Melampsora larici-populina 98AG31 | reverse complement strand
ATAAAACTCACAAGGAGCCCAAATTTGTAGTGGGAGAACAAGTTCTACTCTCCACCACAAACTTCACAAATTTGCAAGGACCAAAGAAACTTCAAGACCAGTTTGTAGGGCCTTTTATAATACTAAAGTTTCATGGTAGCAATGCAGTAGAAGTAGCACTAACTGAGGAATTTGGAAGAAAACATCCAGTATTCCCAATTTCATTAATCAAGAAGTTTCATGCTTCAGATGAGAGCAAATTCCCTGACAGGGAAATACCCAAGAAAACTCCTATCAGGTTTGAAACTGACGGAGAAAAAGTTTTCTCACACATAATAAAACAAAGAGAAACACAAGTCAATGGTAAATCTGCAACTCTATATCTGGTGAGATACAAAAAGAGAAGTGCAGATGAAGATGAATGGCTGCCAGCTGATAAAGTGCCCAATGGCAAGACAACCCTAAGAGACTTCAGAGCCCAAAAAAGAGCTCATAAACCTTCTGAAAAGAAGTAATGACCTCCTTTGAGGGTGGGGAATGTCAGCCCTGAGTACATATACATGTACCCAAAACTAACTTGTAACATTAAAAATATTATGTATAAATTAAATTACATGTACATACTGAGTTTAGACTATATGTAACATGTAATGCAATGTACCAAAACACTCATTACATACACATGTACACTTAAAACAACATGTAATATGTAACAAAACACTATTTACACCTCATAACTCAGTGTCAAGAGTTAAAATGCTTATAGTACATATTATACATAACATGTATATGTAATTAAGCATTACTAGTAATAATCATTAACATATATTAATGATCAACCCTGAACCAATGTAGTGATAATCACAAATATCACCACAGTTAGGTTTAGAGAGGAAGGTATATAAACCCCTCCCCTCTCAGCCTTCAAGGAATTTCCCCCAAGCAATTATTACACTACACTTTTAAAGAACAATATTAAAGTTCTACAGAAGTACATATCAAGAGTCTTACAAAGATAAGACTAGTGATAAACTTCTTACAACTTTAATCAGTTTCCTGATTAAAAGTAAGTAATACATTCCTTCACATCCCTCTGGATCCTCTACTTCCCCCAAGTAGAAATCAAACTAGGTTGGTGACCTCTAACAGCCCCAGGTTAGTGACCTTAAGAAGAACTTTCAGGTTGGTGACCATAAGAATAACCCAAGGTTAGTGACCATAAGAACAACTAGTTTGGTGATCTTTATCTCACCCTTTAACTCTGTCAACAGAAGATTGAAGGAGGGTGTTGGATCCAACCCTCAGCCATTAATAATAATACTAGTTATTATCTATAATCTCCTTTTAAGGAGTCACCTAACTGTAGTCTGTCTGGATTTGTCCCAACAGACTACTAGTTCTATTTTCTTTCTTTCTCTTCTTTTCTTTATTTCACTTGTAGATACTACATATAGGAAATAAAGAATAAGAGTTATTGAAATCCTACCCACCAATTGCCCAATTAGTGAGCCTAGAGTCCTCTTCCTGAGCACCTACCCTCACACAGCCGGTCCTATAAACCTTGGACAGTTGTCTTTTGCTTTGGCACTTTGCGCTTTTTGTATTTGCTTTTGTAAATGCGCAAAAAGCTTTAAACAACACTTTCATTGGCTGTTTTTTTGTTTATCAGCTCCCCTCTACCAGTACACAGTGGATCTTGAAGAAAAAACAAAATTTTATAGGTTGTACATATGGTACAGCCGTTCTCAAGAAGGTGGTGTTTTTAAAAAGAAATTGGGCGGTTAGGGCCACTAGGGTTGTACTTTACCTAGTATTACCCATGACAAACCAATACCAGCCACATTGTTAATACCACAGCTCAATCAATCCACCCACCAACAAATCCACCGATAATATCTGCTGTTCTGATCGATATACCTTTGAAGAGTGAGTTCACTACCCTCTAGTATTCAGTTTGTCATCTGATTATGTTTCATACACTGATTTCATAACTGAACTTACTTCGATAAATGAAAAACATGCTTAATGCTTCCAATGGATGTGAGCAAATTTTAGAGGAATCAACCTTCAAACGTCACTCGGTCATCACCTCATTTTCATCTGAGCTTGAAGAGGAAGAGTCATACTCAAGGCGGCTTCAAACAAATTGTGACCTTGACCCTGAGTCAAATTCTCGAATTAAAACACCTTCGGTAATCTTTCAAGACTCATCTCAAATCTCAGATACATTGTCATCCAATATTGAATCTGAAGAACCCACATTTAAACTCTTCTTCTCTCTGATACTTTTTCTCAGTTAGTTAAAAACCAAGTCAATCAACCAACCAGTTGGTCTTAGAAGGTTTGATCGGACACGCTGATCCAGAGCACAATCAAGCAAAACAATGGCTTCAACCGCGCGACAATGTGGTCCCCCCACCTTTGTATCCAGGTACAGACACTGGTTAGTCCTTCAGAGCTTCAATCTCAATTCAAAACTCTTGAGTTGATGTTCTATCCTTTCCTTTATAAAAGTTTATGCCACCAAGACTGTATCTGTCTCACCGGGTCGACCTCGATTCACACAGACACTTGGTTCTCCTACTGTCGTAGTGATCCTTCAAGGACACCTTCCTGGCCCTCCTCAACCTAGTACAGCCTTCAACACGATCACATTAGATAAATATGGACACAATGTACCTTTTACTACTACAAAAACCCTCCAAGTGTTGCGGGTAAGTTTATGAATTCATTGAATCTGAGATCCTCTTGAATCTGACATCTAACTGATACATTCTTTTAATCATAGTGGCCACTCTTACTGTCTTGAGCTCAGCTAATATTGATTGAACTGCTCAACTCTGATCTTCTCAAGCATTGATTTCTTAATTGTATTTTTACATTTGTTCTAGTCTTCAACGGACTCATTTGCACTTGAGACCAAGAATCAAGTTAAACCTCCTATTCTCTGTTTTTTTGAAATCAAATACTCTTGCTCTGATTCGAAAATAGACTTTGAAATTTCATCTGGTTATAATTTTGATATTCTTGGTATACATTGATTTCTGGTTATTACACCTAGTCAACCATGATCAGTAATGTGGATATACACCTTGGATGACAAACAAATCACCAAAACGGTCAAAAAAGCATGTTCAGAACATGTCACTTGGAATCACATCTTCACCATATGAATGTACAATGTCTCCTTGATCAAAAAGGTCAACATCAACGATCTCTATTGTTTTACATACACATTTTATATTTCTTAATTGATGATAAGAAATTTGTTGACAAATCAAGGTCAACACGTAAACTTTGCAAGTCAACTATATTTCCTTCTGCAGGATTTGGATTAGTAGCTGTAGGTAAACCCGGAGGTACTGGACAGGTTGCAGAAGGGGTAGGTGTAAAGGGTGATAAAGGATTCACAGGATGGTATTCCAGGGAAAGATAGAGGTTCACCACTGACACCCAGTTTGTCTAATTTGGTTCCAATAGTTTCCTTTTTCTTGGGAATTCCAGCTCGAGTTGTATAATTTGACAAAAATTCAGATAGATTGATCGGAAGTTGATCTTGACCGAGTTCCATCTTTGACTTGAGATACCCTCTGAGTCTACTCTCAACAATGTCAACAACTGATCTGATTTGGATTACCAACTTAGAGTTGAACTTTCACTCACATTACATCCCTTGCACTGCCTGTACACATACACGTAGAATCGCTCAGTTCTCCATGAGGGTTTCTTCTTGATTAGGATTTGAAGGATATTTTCCAATGATTAAGTCTTGAGAGACAAATTGATAATTCGGAGTATGATTTGATTAAAGGTTTTTTCATTTATCGAAGTAAGTTCAGTTATGAAATCAGTGTATGAAACATAATCAGATGACAAACTGAATACTAGAGGGTAGTGAACTCACTCTTCAAAGGTATATCGAGCAGAACAGCAGATATTATCGGTGGATTTGTGGGTGGGTGGATCGATTGAGCTGTTTGATGTGGTATTAATGATGTGGCTGGTATTGGTTTTTCATGGGTAATACTAGGTAAAGTACATGCAACCCTAGTGGCCCTAACTGCCCAATTTCTTTTTAAAAACACCACCTTTTTGAGAACAGCTGTGCATATGTACGACCTATAACATTTTGTTTTTTTTTCGAGAATCACTGTGTACTGATAGAGGAGAGCTGATAAACAAAAAAACAGCCTATAAAAGTGTTTTTCAAAACTTTTTGCGCATTTACAAATGCAAAAGCAAAAAATCAAAACAACAAAAGCAAATTACAACCGTCCAAGGTTTATAGGACCGGCTGTATGTATATTTGTCAGTTTCTTGGATGTTCTGCTCTGCAGAACTTCTCATAGCTGACAGATGGTGTGGGAGCGCCCATGATCAACGAGTGTTAAAATCGACCAAGGTAAGTGAAGTTAGTTAGCTTATATTTTGGGTGTGTTACTGACTGTGTCGCACAGTTTTATACAAACATAGACCGGTATTTCAGCCCCGGAGAGTACCTCTTAGCGGACTCAGGCTACAGTGCCTCTAAATTCATTGTTCCTGCTTTCAAGAAGCCCAGAGGTGCAGAACTGGACCGTGCACACCGGCATTTTAATTTTGCATTAAGTATGGCTCGAATAGTATCCAAACATATCAATGGGATGTGGAAAGGGCGGACTCAATCTTGTAAAGAGTCTAGACTGGTGATCCGCGACCGACGCACTGCTGCGCGACTTAATTCATGGCTGGCAGCATGCTGTGTTGTACATAATTATGTACAAGAAGAAGATGCATCTTGGGACCTCGTACAATCAGAAGACTGGGAAAACCACCAAGAGCCAATTCCAACTAGAGAAGAAGAGGCCTGTGCGGCTTTAGGCAATTCACGACTATCTGAACAAAGGCAAGATGCTTTATTTCAAGAATTTCTATCTACCATGTCTTGACTCAGGTTTTGGGATTTACTTATTACATGTATTCCAAATGTTGTTTTTGCTTCTGTTGGTTATTTTTTAAATTTTTCTACTCTACCTTTGAAGTGCACAAACATGCTGATATTTTGAATATTCTCACGAGAACACCCATAAAGAATTTGGTGGACCATAAGTTAAATATCTTGTAGATATTTAAAGTAGCAAGACATATTTTTATATATTTGAAATAAACAACTTTTTGAACTTTGAAAAATAACAAGTTAAAATAATTTTTTGGTCTTTTTTGGAGAGTTTGAAAAAAGATAAAGAAAATGAGTTAAAATTCAAACATGTGTTTGATGTTTTCACAAATAACAAACAAAAGTTTGGTCAAATTGATTTTTTTTGGGAGTAAAGGAAAACAAGACTAGACAAGACCAGTTGTTCAGGTATTTTTGTAAACAAAATGAAGCTTTGGTATTTTGATTGTACTTGGTGGATTCACGCAAAGGAATCATTTATATTGGAACCTTTAAAAAATCCAGCATTTGAACCTCACGTGATCCTAAGACAAGTGAATATCACTGTCACTTGAGGAGTCCGAGGTTTCATACACTTCCTCATCGTTCCTTCTTTCCAAACGAGAACTGCTGGCGCGATGTGAGTTCCCCGGAGCCGATTGAGGTTGCAGGTACATCATTGAAGCCTTTTTGAAGGCTTTGTCAAAATTATCACCCATTCCAATGAATCTCGTAATGGCTTCCCCACGTAGTTGCTCCCTTGTTAGCTGCACATCTTCTTTTCGATTTTGTGACATCACAGTGATGGCCTTTGCTATCTTTGAGTTCAGTTGCAGTTGCTGTTTGTCTTTCTTTTGTTCTTCTCTCGCAGTAGCTGCCCGTTCAGATTTGGAGGGAAGAAAATTGTTCATGAGAGTTTGAAGACCAAGAGTATCCCGAGTTCCACTGCCAATCCTAGCTCCTAAAAAGGATTTCAATTAATAAGGATTCATTAAGATAAATTCATTAAGATAAATGACAATCTGAACTTACTTTTATTTTTGTTTTGGGACCCGTGAGGTTTCAAATCCTCTTCCTCCTTGAAAACCTCCTTCTCCTCTGAATTGGATAGAACTACATCTTGAGGTGGAGTATTTCCGTTGCCAATGTTGTCCACATTGTTGATATCCATTTGGCTGTTACTGAAATTTGAGTTGAAATCAAAACTGGGGTAAGGTGTGTTTCCTAAAGTATCAAGAGTTGCTTCGGGTGTGATGTTTGAGCGTTGACGCATTGCGCTTAATAACACACAATACCATGGGCAAATAGACATTGCTTTCTCTGCGAAAATATACAAGATAATCAGCTGAAGTAATCATAAGGTATCAGATCAAACACGCACCAAGCGCAGAAGCATTTGTAGATGCTTTGCGACTACATTTCTTCCTAGTGGAAGAAATTTTTCCAACCACCACATCCTCACCATCACTGTTGACATTAACTGCAATCAAATCCATCTGTTCAAGCTGATCCTTGTAAGCTGCATCTCCAAGAATACCTTGGCCAGTCAAGTTGAATTCCTTATAAGCATCTTTAAATTTATCTTCAAGGTACTTGATCTGGTAAATGAATTCGATCAAAGATATTAATATGTATAGAAAAGCAAAAGATGGAAAGGTGAGGTGGCAGACAAGACTTACTTTCTTGTCAACCTCTCTTGGTGATTGCTCAGGGTGACCCTTTTGTTTTATATGAGCAGCCAAAACAGCAGATACCGCTATCTGGCTTGGAGTTGCCGATCTCCATCAATTGTAGTTGTCTTCCTCGGAACACCACAAAGCAACCAAGTCGAGGTTGTTGAATCCGTCGGCTCTTTCCACAAACCACAACACCTGAGCACCCTTTGACTTCTCTTCATCAACCTCAATGTCGGATTTCTTTGGTCTGCCTCGCCCTTGTTTGCCTTGGGCCAAAACGGTGCACTCTTTGCTTTTCGATTTCATAGAAACCGCTATTTCTGGCTGAGATCCCAAAGGTGTGAGAGGTGTTGGATTGAGATTCAAAGGTGGGGTTTGAGTTGGAACCGAGATAAACACTGGTGATCCTGAGTTTGCCAAAGCTTGCCCCAAATGGATGAGGTGAATTTGAGAGAGAGAAGTGGTGGGTGAACCGTGACCAAGTGAAGCAATTGGGACCCCTGATACTGGAGTGAAAGTTGAAAGAGTTCCGGGAGTTGTATGTGGAGATTTTGTGATTGGAGTTGGGGTATGAGATGATGCGGTATCAGAAGGGGCTGTCTTGCGTTGTTTGCGTGGCATAGCTGCAGAGGTGTATGGTGGCGGTGAGGGGGGCTAGACTGGTTTTTTTAATTCACGTACCCAGTCCACCCAGTCCACAAATCAACCGGGTATACCGGGATTTTTACAAACCGGGTTAGGTTTGAGAACCGCTATTGATAAGGATGGAATACCAGTACACAATTAAAGATATCTAGAAAAAAGACAAGCCAATCTAACTGTTTACTTATTTATGTATTCCAGAAACCTTTCCACTATTGTGATTGGCAATCCACAAAAACGTGTACAAAGGAGCTCTGGAATCTAGTTTGAAATCCGAAATGTTGGAAGAAGTTCTCTGATCTATCAAAAAAATATGGTATACGAGACAGTGTAAACCTGAAATTTATTCAAGAGATTAAAGAAATTCCTAGAACAACAAAAGCTGATCAAAAAGCCATCTTACACAAATGTGAATCTCTGGATAGAGAATTTGGTGAAGTGTTATTCAATCAGCTCTTGGAGCTCAACGGTCTGTGAGTTTTTTAGGTATTTCAAATCCACTCAGGCTGACATTAATTTGGTCATCAGGTTTTGATGCTCACCGCAATACTGCTGTAGAGTGCTTACACGTTATCCTTCTTGGAATTGTGAGGTATCTTTACGGCGATGTTATTTCCTCCATTCCCAAAAGCAATCATCACAAGGTCAAGGCACAATTTGCAGCTTTCAACATTTCTGGACTTAACATTCCACCAATTATACCGCACACTATGATTGACTATTCAAAGAGCTTAGTTGGTATAGAGTTTGTTGTTGCTATGCAGACAGCCCTCTTTGTAGTTTACAAACATATGGACAAAGAACAACGGCTTCTCTGGACCATGCTTTCTCATCTTGGATCTTATGTCTTCCAGCCCAAAATCCCAAACCTCTCAGGATATCTTCCTGAACTCCAAATCCTCATCATACGCTTCTTAAGTCAACTCATCAAGGTCTCAGCACAATGGAGCAACAAGCCCAAGTTTCATATGTTACTTCATCTTGCAGATTCAATCAAACGACTTGGTCTGGCAATTCTTTTTGCAACTCAGAAGTTTGAAAGCTTCAATGGTGTCACCCGTAAAGCTTCCATCCAATCAAATCATCAAGGGCCTGGACAGGAAATTGCCCAAACATTCAATACCAAGCGCCTCTTCCGTATTCTCATGTCTGGAAGTATCTTCTTTGATAAAGACCTTCACACGCATCTTCGAGCAGGCTCATAGGTTCGGGAATTTTTTAAAAACAATAAAGTAATTGCCCATGGGTTAGGTTTTGATCCAGATTGGAATAAGACCCCTGATATCAAATTCATCTGCAAGTCTATGATTCTCTTTTTGCTCTAAAATTTACACTTAACAAAAATTCATTTTTTGACTTGTACAATCTTTATGAACTCAGATTCCAAGGAGGTCTCTGCTCAACCAGAAGTCCTTAAAGAGCGTCTGCCTGAGTTTGAATGGAAAGCTGTTGAAATGACCGTTCTCAGTAAGACTGAATGTTATGATCCAAACATGTCACGTTATCCGTGTAGACATGTCACAGGTCCAGAGGAACAACTCTTGTCCCACATTTGTACAGTAGAGTTTTCCTCATACCGCAATCTCAGTTATACGTATTGGAGAATCTATCACACCGTGCATGAGCCATTCATAACATATTGTGGTATCTTCAACTAGGAGAAATCCACAAACTTAATCCGAAGAAGTAGATTGAAGTAGATTCAAACTTAATCTAATAATAAAAGAAGACGATACAGAAGAAGGAAACTTTAAAACTTAATTATAATTGAAACCTCTTCGGAAGATCATTAAAGTTAAAGAAAATTCAGAAGAAGACGCCAAAATACCGACATTCACGGCAAGAGAAGAAGAACCGGACAGCGAAGATTTTGAATCAGCGGCTAGTCTAGAGATGTCAGAAGAAACGCCAACCCTCACGTTGCTCATGCAGCAAGTCGCTGATCTGTATATCCGGCTTACCAACGAAACAAATTTGCGTCAAGCTGCCGAACTCAGCCAACAACAAGCTGATTTAAGACTGTCTCAACTCGAGGCTAACTTGGCCGCGAACCAACCTGTTAACCCGCCTACCGCTCAACAGAACTACGTGCCAACCCCTCATGCCCCTAAAACCCCTAAAGTAGCTACACCGGATAAGTTTTCTGGCTCGGTAGGACTGTTAGCAGAAGGATTCATCAGCCAAATTAGTCTGTACATACTTACAAATCACGCCATGTTTACCACCGACAAATCTAAAGTAACGTTCGCACTGTCATATCCATCTGGCCATGCTTTAAGATGGGCTCAACCTACCCTAGGACTCGTACTTAACCCGACTACAGCGGACTCTGTCACTTTTGAGAGTTTTGTTAAAGCGTTCAAGGGAGTTCTCTTTGACCCTATGAGAAAGACCCGAGCTGAAAAAGAATTACGCGCCTTGAAACAAACGGGAACCGTCGCCGAATACTCTGTTAAGTTTAATCAGTGGGCAGCAGCAACTGAATGGGACATACCGGTACTTGTCAGTCAGTACAAACAAGGATTGAAATTAGAGGTCAGAACGGGAATGTTACAGAAATCTTTCAAAGCTTTAGAAGAGATCACAAACCTGGCAGCTGAGATCGATAGCGAAATCCACGGTGAAAGACTCAACGTACAGACCTCGACCACATCCCGACCCAGTCCCGCTAGAGACCCCGATGCCATGGATCTATCAGCTACTCGGTTCCCTATTTCAAACGAAGAGTATAAAAGGAGGATGGAGGATGGAAAGTGTTTTAAATGTGGTGGAACAAATCATTATGCTAGGAACTGTGGTAAATTCAGGAAATGGAAGGGGAAGAGCGGAGGAAGGGTGGCTGAATTAGAGGCAAGGTTAGCTGAATTTGAGGGTAGAAGTAGTAGTAATAGTGGTAACTCTTTAGGAGAAGGAAGTGAAGCTGATAAGTCAAAAAATGGAGACGCTTGAGCAGGAAGGATGTGTCCCACTCGAGCGAGATGAAGAGGAGTGAAGATTTGATAATGGTTGATGCTGGAAAAATCATATGCAATTCAAATGACCCACGATTGTTTGCACCCATAACCTTGTCCAATCCCTCGTGCCCCACATCCAAAATTGACGCTACAGCCCTGATAGACTGTGGTTCTACTCACAAAGTCTTAGGAGAGAACTATGCTCAAGAGCATAGAATCAGAACTGAAACCCTACCTGAAGCAAAGAACATATCAGGTTTTGACGGAAAGAACCGAAAAATTACTGAAGACACAAGATTGATTATTGATGATGATAAGGAACCCTCAAGATTCATTGTCACTAAGTTGAAAGATTCATATGACGCTATACTAGGCATGCCGTGGATCAGAAAGCACGGAAATAAAATTGATTGGAGGACAGGAAAGTTCAAGGAAGTTACTGATGTTGCAGCCATAGAAACGGCTTTGTCCGATCCGATAACACCCCAAGTCAAAAAGGACACAGTGGTTGGGGAAGCTAGGAATTGTGACGAGGGGGTGTGTACTCATAGTAGCACGCTAGCACCCCCGCAATGTGAGTATGGTAGTCCCTTATCAATCCTTAACCTTGAAGCAGCTGGCAAGTGTATTCCTCCTCTGAATAATTTAGAACCCAGAATCGTGGATGCGGCACAAGCATCGAGGGTATCACAGGATCCGAAAACACCTTCCAAGGACCTGAAAGAGGTGGAACGGAAGCAAGCTAGGCAATGTGATCTGGGGGTGTGTATCCATAATGATGGTACATTAACGCCCCCACAATGTGAGTTCAATGCATTTAGTAATCCTATCCATAAAGAAGAACGGACTGGCAAGCTTGCACATCTCCAAAATAACTGCAGGACATCCATATCAGCGGCTAAAGCGTCGTGGTCAACATCGGCGCGCATCGCAGCGGATACAAAAGCTTCCAACCCCGAAAAGACGGCAATAGAACTAGTCCCGACTTGTTATCACAAATATCTGCACTTGTTCACGAAATCCAAAGCAATGACTCTACCTCCACGCAGGAAATACGATTTCAGAGTGAAGTTACTACCTGGCGCAACCCCGCAAGCTAGTCGAATCATACCCTTGTCACCGGCTGAAAATGATGTACTAGAAGAAATGATAAAAGAAGGTCTAGCTAACAAGACTATCAGACTGGGCCGCCCCTGTTCTATTCACCGGTAAAAAGGACGGTAAACTCAGACCTTGTTTTGACTACAGGAAGCTTAATGCATTGACTGTTAAGAATAAATACCCGCTACCACTCACCATGGAATTAGTGGACAGTCTCTTAAATGCGGAGAAGTTTACTAAATTAGACTTGAGGAACGCTTACGGTAATCTGCGGGTAGCTGAAGAAGACGAAGATATATTAGCATTCATATGTTGAGCCGGCCAATTTGCACCTCTCACGATGCCATTTGGACCGACAGGCGCACCTGGCCACTTCCAGTATTTCATCCAAGATATACTACTGGGACATATAGGGAAGGACACAGGAGCTTTTCTGGATGACATAATGGTATATACAAAAGAAGGTGTCAATCATGAAGATGTAGTAGAGGAGATACTGGAAATCCTAAGCAAACATCAATTATGGGTGAAACCTGAGAAATGTGAATTTTCAAAGGCGGAAGTCGAGTATCCATTCTCTTTTTCATTAAGGCTCAGAACTATGTTTTGACTATTGTATACAATAGTGTCGCCTTCCGGCGACACTTAGTGACATTTCACCTTGCACTGTCCTTGCCTTCGTGGTGAGGACAATGCTATGTGGGGGAAGCCTGGGCCCGCCTCTTGGTTGGTTTCCCACAACCAACTTCTATGAGTGCGGGCCGCTTTCAGCTTTCACCCCGCCCGCCCTCCAATAGGTGTCTGGATGGGTTGACCGACATCCCTTCTACCAAGGTGTTCAGTGGGTAGGTGTACCGTCCTTGGCCTGTCGGTCAACCCCATCTACGGTGCGTCTATCTAGGGCTTTGATTAGCAAGTGCGCTTCTCAGGTTCACGCTATCTAAGTTTTATTGCAGTCAGGAATTCTTTTGTATCTACTAATTCTTTCAGCGTGAAAAGTTTGACATATCTCTTATGTGAGTCTGACTTCCATCTCCCCAACTTCTTCAGCCGTCTCTCTTTCGTGCCTAAATTCGCTCTTAAGGATGCTCCTCCTACTCGGAAGGAATGACCTGACCAAGTTTGGGTACTTGAAGACCCCCAAGCTTCTTCTAACGTTTTGAGAAATTTTCTTTTCTTCAAAATTCCTGATTTCGTTTTGAACAAGAACTCATCTCGATCTTCCGTTGCGTTCATTTGCATCAATCTTCTCATTGCAGCTACCGGGTCTAGTACAGAAGGTTGTTCGTGGAGGTGTATAATTTGAAATTCGCCTGGTGCTGCCGTTTTCCCCTTCCTTAAATGAATTTTCACCCAGTCTCCTAATTCTGACCTTCCAAATTCTACGTGGTGTCTCAAAATTGCTCCGTCTTCTATTTTCATCCTGAATATCTCTCCAAGTCTCATTAATCCCCAGAACGCTATTAACGCTATTGCCGCTACAAATTCATGATGCTCCGATCGGCCTTCACAGTAATCTAAAAGTTTGAATAATTGTTGAACTGTAACTGATTTCTTATGTGTCGTGAGTAGTTCTCCTTCTTCTTCTTTCCTTGTAGCCTTGAGTAAAAGCTTGACTATCGCTTTGTCTAGTTTTATCTTCCTGACGTGTTTCACGAGATGCCACACTTGGATGCCGTCAATATACTTGTCGATCGTTTTCGACGCGATCTTCCTTTTTGGTTGAACTTCGCTAACGGCTCCTGAACGTCCTGCCCACGTGATGAAATTATAGATGTCGTTCGGTTGGATTCTTAAACGTTCGTCGAAAGCCTTCCCTGTTGATTCCACATATTCTATAAATTTCGACAATCCTGATGAATAGCCTTTCAAGGTTGTCTCTGCCCAGCTACTCTTCGCCATGTGGGCTCCTGCGTTCGAAGCATTCCTAAAGGCGTCGTCGAAGTGGCCAGGTAGTTTCGGTAAACGTATTGGGTTGTGTCTGGTGGGTTGACTGGTCTGTCGGTAAGGAGGCATGTGAGATGTTTTGTTAAGGATGGTTCCCGTATATGGGATTCAAGTTCCGGTGGGTCTACGCCCTCTCCCCCGACCCGTCTCGTCGGGTCGGTTTCATATCTTTGTTGGTATCTCGCGAGGTCTTATCTAGTTCTCACGACTATCCTTCGTACTCGACGATCACTTCGACATCCCCCTTACTATCTTTGTCTTTCATCACCACCTTCCTCTGTGTATAGTCTTTTTGTCTTACTCGTCTATGTGATCCATAGAACTGATCTTTATGCGGCGGGCGCTCACTCTTTCTAAGGCAACTCACTTCTGACACTTTCCGTAAGTCATTTCCAATTTACATTTCAAGTTTGGTACAAGAACTCTACTAAATCACCTGGTATCTTTACCTTGATCTCGTCTTGTTTTCTCTTTGTTGAGTCTAGGCCTCTCGACAAGGCGTCTGCGGCGTTGTCTTTTGAGCGTACTCGCTTCGCCTCTATTGCGCTATTGTGTTCCAATAGGTCAGCCTGAATCAGCTTCCATTGGCGGTTTACCAACGTATCTCTCGACTTGCCGTTGTTGATAGCACCTTCTGATACGGTGTTGTCTGTTAATGCGAGGTAAGTGTTTCCTTCCACGTTCTTTAAACTTTTCACCATTATCCATCCCAACCTAATCGCTACTGTTTCTGCCCACGCAATCCCCCGTTTTAATCCTTCTTTGTCAGTTTTGTCCCAGTCGTCTTTCAACTTAAATCTGGACCACTTCTTCCCAACTATAATGCCCAATCCATATGAGGTCGAAGCATCGCCAACCCACCCTATCGTACGAGTTTCAGGTTTTGGGATGACTCGAAGCGGATTCGCCGTCATTAGCGTTTCTTTCCATATTTGTAAGTCTTCCGACACTTCATCTGGGATGTCTCGTAAGGCGTACTTATGCTTCCATTGCTGTAACCATCTATACATCGCTGCGCAGTAGACTTTCATTTGCGGGAATACGTACGCTGTGTGTTGTAATCTTCCTACCATTTTTCCGGTTTCTTTAAAGGATTGCCTGTTTTGCTTAGAGTACTCTTCAATTTGAGTAATTCTTAACTTCAACTTCTTGTCAGGTAAGCCAACCGTCTTGTTTTCTCCGTCCCAATTGAATCCGAGATATTTTTGTTTGAAACTGAATTCTCTCCACTTTCCTTCGTTTGTGACTACTCCCATTCTTCCGCTTGCTTCTACGACGTCGGCCATACTACCTGCTTGCGTGTCCTCAACTGGTTTTACGAACAACGTATCATCTACCCAACGGAAACCTGCCAACATCTTAAACTTATGTACCATCAACTCCTTCCAAGCCTCTGCAGCCCATCCAAACGTCCCACAACCTGCGACGCCCCCGAATTGGACTCTTGTGTCCAGTAACACTTCATTGTTGAAATCTAACACCATCAAGAATCTCCATTGATCAACTGCCACTGGGATTTGCCGATATGCTTTGGCCCAGTCGAAGATCCCGAGTAACAATTTCCCTTTATATTCGATGAAGAATACCGCCACCTTTTTAAAGTCGTCCCAAGAGGTGGCGAATTCTTCTTTATCTACGTTTGCGTTCACTGAATGAATGTTTCTAAGATGTCTTGGGTACGATAAGTCACTGATGGGTCGGAATGATCCATCGCCGTTTATCACAGCGCCAAGTGGATTCGTCCTGAAGAATCCAATTTTCTTGTACACTTCCTCTTGAGTCCACGGCCCATACATTCTCCCTGCCTCCAGTTCAGTTTTGAAATTGTCTTCTATCTTCTGTTTCGCTTGTTGAGCTGACGTGTGATTTGGGGGGCAATAGAATCTTTTGTTAGGTATGTCTGCATTGACGATACCTTGTGTAAACCCTTTCTTAAACATCTTTAAGATGTGTCGATATTTTTCCAGTAAGTTTACTTTCCTTAATTCTTCTGTCCACACATCTAAATTCATGTCGTATGATGGCTTCCCTGGCCAGCTTCTTACATTTTCCCCTCTTCGATTGAAGATTATCTCATGACTCTGCTCGTTAGTCTCATTAGGAATCGGTGAATTAGTCTCATTAGGAATCGGTGAACGTGTTACTCTATGACACCAATTCATGATTCAGTAGGCATGGCAAGAATTTTGGCAAATAGGGTACGGGGTGGGGCAATTTTCACTTGTTAGCTACCATTTAAGGTAATACATTTCATTTCTATCCTTCTACACAAAGTAGCTTACGAACGCTTCCATTTCCCGTCCGATCTTTTCTCATAACGCCTCTCGGGGCTCTTACTACGTTCTCTCTTTTTCTCCTCTCCCCATCTGGGTCCTCGGTTTTCAAAGTTTGATCTACTGTTGAAACCGGCTCTGCTTTCGTATCCTCCACCTCTCGACCTACGGTTCCCTCCATTTCCTTGGTACGTACTTCCACTTGCGTGTCTGTTGAACGTTGGATTGTTGTTGTTGGGGTTGTTGTAGAGGTTACCGTAAGGTGAGTGGTTTGTGCTTGTAGATGGCTTACTCGTGATTGACCTTTTGACCTGGTTTGTATAGGGGCATATGTGCGCCTTTGGACCACCTGCGGCGTATGGGTTGGTTCGGTAATGTCGCTCGTTATAGCTTTCAGCCTTCGTCTTAGCCTGTGCTAGCAGGTGTTCTTGCAGTTCCGCCCAGTTCCCGAGGGCGCTATCGATGGTTTCCCTCATTACCCGCGACCATCCACCCGAAGTCTTTCCTCAACTGCTTTACAATCATCATATGGCTTTTGAACCTATCTGCTACCGGGCTCCAATCTTGATCTCGTAAATGTATGCAGAACAGTTCCATACAGTCGCTCCAAGATTCAAAATCCATGGTGAGTTCTTCTTTCGGGCCTTCTCCTCCGTACATTCTCTTTTCTCTTTCTGACTTCTCCTCTGACTTGGGGGGTAACAAGGACCATGCCATTTGGTCTCGAATCAGGAATTCTTCGTCGAATACTGGTAAAGGTATGAACGACTTCAGGCCTTTTAGCTTAACGGTTAAATGAGGGGATAATGGAGTTATGGTGTCTCCCATCTTCGCCGGACCGGATTTGAAGACTCTTCCGTTGTGAATCATGTCTCCGTTAGACAAGGTGAGGCTTCCTTTTTTCGAGGTCATCATTGCTTTAGCCTTGTCTGACTCTTCTTGGCTTCCACATCCCGGGTACCAATCTTGTCTTTTCCCGTCTACGTCTTCATTAAGTGTCGTTTCTTGGACTACCATTACGCTAGGTGTGTTCGGTATCTTCTTCTGCGCCACTAGGAAGGATCTGACATTTGCTTCGTCATCTGAAGATTTCGATGAGTCGTCGTCAACCACGTATTGGTTCATTGGATCTTGGTCCATGTCCTCCTTGTTCAGACGATCTGTCAGGCGTTTAGCGTTTTCTTCGTCATTCCGATCGTAAGCGTCTTGGATTAATTCGACTAAAGCTTCTCGTCGAGCGTCTGTTCAACCAAACCACGTTTCCGTTAGCGCCTATTCCGCTCTTTACTGTGTTTCTATGCTACATATTGTGAGCCTGTGCTGGCTGGGCCCTATTCTTTAAGCCAGGCCAGGCTGAGGTATCTATTGTAAGCCGACCCTGGCTGGGCACCTATTTGAAGCCGAGCCAGGCTATTTCCAGTATGCGTGACGATATAGTCGATTTGTTGCGAATCTATGTCGATTTCGAGGGGAAGAGAGAAGGAATAGAGAGATTTAAATGAAGACAGTGAGTCTTACCTTTCTTAATTCTTTCTGTTATACGATTTAACGTCGTGCCTTCTTCCAACGTTTCATCTTCTAATTCCTCTTCATTCTCCTCTTCTACTTCCTTTATTCCTCCCCATTCCTCACTTTCTTCTTCTTCTTCTTCATTCCTTTCTTCTACTTGATTCAACCTTCGTCGTGGTATGTGTGATCTATTTCCGTCACTTTCTTCTTCTTCTACTCTCCTTCTCGCTTGATTCCTCATCCTACCATCTCCTCTTCTAGGTGTTACAAGCCTTTCTTCTAATTGAGCTCCAGTTGCTGCCGCTTCTGCTCTAGTCAATCGTCGTTGTATGTTATTTGCTGTTCTATCGATTTGTTGTCTTAGGGCCATTTTGGTGTACTTTAAATTCTAATAAAAATTAAGAAACGAGTTCTAGCAAAGAGTTGACTGAGCGCTGGAAAAAATGAAAAAGCTTCTTTCAAAGCGTGAAAACTAAGAGTGTGAGGAGATGATGAAGGTTAAGGTTGAAATCTAGAATTTCAAATCTTTACCTGAGGATCTGTATTGATCTAACTTTCACACGTTAGCCTTAGTCTTTCACAGGAATGGACACCTACACCATTTCGTGCCTTATGGTGTATATTATCTAGGTTTACTTATTTCAAAAAACAAGATTCGGATGGACCCTGCAAAAGTCAAGGCAGTCAAAGAGTGGCCTGCACCAAAATCTGTGACGGAATTACAAAGATTTGTTGGTTTTGCTAATTTTTATAGAAGATTCATCAGTCAGTTCTCGAAGACAGCAAGACCATTACACGAACTTACCTGCAAGGACGCGAAATTTGAATGGAACAAGAAGAGAGACAAAGTGTTCAAAGATCTGAAAGAGGCATTCACAACGGCTCCAATTCTACGCATCGCCGATCCTTACAAGCCATTCGTGCTGGAATGTGACTGTTCGGACTACGCACTCGGAGCGGTATTATCGCAAGTTGCGGATGATGGACTTCTCCACCCAGTAGCTTATTTGTCACGGTTGTTGATAGCAGCGGAGAAGAATTACAAAATCTTCGATAAGGAGCTTTTGGCGGTAGTGGCTTCCTTTAAGGAATGGAGACAGTACTTAGAAGGAAATCCAAATTGCCTGGACGTAATTGTTTATACGGATCACAAGAACTTAGAGAGTTTTATGCCAAGCAAGCAGCTGACGCGCCGACAAGCAAGATGGGCAGAGACATTAGGGAGTTTCGATTCCCAGATCAGATTTAGACCAGGAAGAGAGGCAACCAGACCCGGCGCTCTATCGAGAAGGCCAGATTTAGCACCTCCCTCTGACGAGAAACTTACATTCAGGCAGCTATTAAAACCTGAAAACATCGTTGACAATACATTCCTAGGACAAATCGACAGCTTCGAAGCTCACTTTGAAGATGAAACCATTGTGAACGAGAACTCAGAAGAATGGTTCAAGATAGACGTACTGGACTTGGATTCAGAAAGAGACACTAGTATCAAATCCGATGTCAGCATCCTCAAGTCAATCCGCAACGCTTCAGCTACTGATAACTCAGTAAAAGAATTGATACAAGTGGTCGAGAGACCACTATCAAATCAGATGAAGAATCTAGTAGCAGACTACTCAACACAAGAAGGTATTTTATACCACAAGGACTGTGTGGTAGTACCAGCCGACAACAATATCAAAACTGAAATTGTAAGAAGCCGCCACGATAGCCCAATGGCTGGTCACCCGGGTCGTGCAAAAACTCTAAGTCTTGTCAAGCGGCATTTCAGGTGGAAAGGAATGAAAGCGTTTGTAAATCGTTACGTTGATGGATGTGACTCATGTCAAAGGGTCAAGACTTCAAATCAAAAACCTTTTGGTATGTTGAAACCCCTTCCTATACCGGCGGGTCCTTGGACAGGCATCTCGTATGACCTCATAACGGAGTTGCCAGAGTCAAACGGCAAGACGTGCATACTAATGGTTGTAGACAGACTAACGAAGATGGCGCACTTCATTGCCTGTAACAACACCACTTCAGCCGAAGATCTAGCGGAATTGATGCTACGTAATGTATGGAGACTGCACGGGACGCCAAAGACAATCATCTCAGACAGAGGTGGTATATTCATTTCACAACTGACTCAATCACTTTACAAGAAACTAGGTATTAAATCCACACCATCGACAGCGTATCACCCAGAAACTGACGGACAATCAGAGATTGTGAATAAAGCCGTAGAAGGGTATCTGAGACATTTCACAAGTTATAAACGGGACAATTGGGAACCTTTATTAGCTATGGCTGAATTTGCTTACAATAACAGTACGCACAGTTTGACAGGATTATCCCCGTTTAAGGCAAATTACGGCTACGACCCAACTTATACGACTATTCCATTGTCAGAGCAATGTATCCCGGCTGTCAAAGCAAGAATCCAACAGATTAACAAAGTTCAGAGTGAAATCACAGAAAGCCTTAAATCAGCACAAGAATTGATGAAATACTATCATGACAAAAACAGAAGGACAAACCCTGAATGGAAGGTGGGAGCAAAGGTGTGGTCAAGCAGCAAGAACGTATCCACAACACGACCAAGCGCGAAAATGGACCATCGATGGCTAGGGCCTTTCAAAATTATTAAGTGTGTATCAGAGGTAGCTTACAAGATTGAATTGCCTCTCAGTTTGCATAGATTACACCCAGTATTCCACGTATCCCAACTACGAGAGTACAAAGCGGATACAATCAAAGAACAAATTCAACTACCACCACCGCCAATCGAATTACAAGGAGAGCAGGAGTATGAAGTAGAAGCAGTACTAGATGGGAGGATGCGTGGCAAGAAGGAGGAGTATTTAATTAGTTGGAGAGGGTACGGTAGAGAGCACAATTCGTGGGAACCGGTAACAAATTTAGGAAACGCAAAACAATTAGTAGACAAATTTAAAATCAAGTATCCAGAAGCAATGAAGACACACAGGAGAAGGAGAAGGATGTGAGAGCCAAGCTTTTTCCCCAAGTGGGTTTTTTAATGCTGGTTCGTGGAGGAGTGCAGGGCAATCATCACAGAGCCTGGGCGTTAAAAGGGGGATACTGTTATGATCCAAACATGTCACGTTATCCGTGTAGACATGTCACAGGTCCAGAGGAACAACTCTTGTCCCCCATTTGTACAGTAGAGTTTTCCTCATACCGCAATCTCAGTTATACGTATTGGAGAATCTATCACGCCGTGCATGAGCCATTCATAACACTGAAAAGGTCAAGGCTGGTGTGTGGGTAATGGTCAGCCACTTTTATTTAATTTTTTAACCCAAAAATAGTCTAACAGTCTACATTACTCTTTGTAGATCCATTCAGAATCAGTTCCCCATGGCTGTGTTGGATGTGTTGTCTCTGTCTGCAGAGGTATCACACCAAATGACTCCCAGACATGGGTCAAGGTTTCCTGAGGAATACGCACTGAAGGTTGCCATCCCTTCTATAGAATGGCTGAGTTTCACAAGGCTCAGCTTACACTACACAAAATATAATATTTTCCGGGCAGAAAATATAAATACACACAAAGATACTGAGCAGTCAGGAAGAGAGAAAAAAATACAAAACAATATGCATATTGTTCCTATGGTTGAGACCTTTGATTTGAGTATTTTTTTGTATTTTTAGTGTGAAAATTGTTGATTGTACTAACAAAAAACCTCCAGGAGCATCAGATTACAACCTGTAACAGATATTGGAATTTGGCCAAAGGGTGAGAAGGGGATAGTTTGAATTCTACTATCAGTCGTCTCTCCAAAAATCCATATACCCAATAAGCCATACTCTCGCATATCCCATGCTTTTTTCCGTCCATATTTTTTATGGGCGGGGGAAATTGACAGAAAACCCATATCTCCATCATTCCCCATAAACCATACTTTTTTGAGGCCAACCAGCGAATAACTTTTTTTGCAGTGGAGCTACAGATTTGATGCATTGATGTAACATTTGAATAAAGTGCATGGCTTTCTAATGAACTACTTAGTGAGTGTTTTGACCAAGAACTGCAAAAGATATGAAGTATTTTAGAATTGAAATTATCCCCTTGTCATTCATGAGCCAAATTCCAATATCTGTTACAGGTTGTAATCTGATGATCCTGGAGGTTTTTTGTTAGTACAATCAACAATTTTCACACTAAAAATACAAAAAAATACTCAAATCAAAGGTCTCAGCCATAGGAACAATATGCATACTTCGGTGTATTTTTGTCTCTCTTCAAGACTGCTCAATATCTCTGTTTGTTGGTTTTTATATTTTCTGCCCAGAAGATATCATATTTTGTGTAGTGTTATATGCATTGTGGTTTTAAAAATATGAAGAAATATGCCAGACAATCAGAATGCATCAAAGGGCCCTCCCATTATTTTTTCATATTTTTCTGACCCTTGCCAGCTTCTCTATAATTTTCTATGTCTACTCAATTTTCTAAACTCCACGGTAAATTTGCAATTTGGCGTAGTGATAATAGCTTTCAATGCTTGTCCGTGTTCTTTTTGTAAATTTGTGAAGAATGAAGTCTAGCTGTGATCTCAAATTCATATGAACAAAAAAGACATGCCTGCTTAGCATTTTTCAAACAACCTCAAATCAGGTGTTTGATATCTGCCTCAAAACTGTTGCCAAAATGATTGTAAAGTTCAAATTGGTTACAATTTCATCTGTCACAGATGTGACTGTAAAGGGTAAAACTCACTGCTTGTAATACACTTTGACTTTCAACTTTAGACTCCTTGTCGGATCACCCCTTCCATTCACCCCTCACCTCCAAATACACCACAACCATCAATCGTTTGATGCCATCTTGATCATCATGCCAAAATCCAAAAGTCAGAACTTGTTTTCTCTTTTCATCTCTCTTATTTTTTTAAATCATGGCTCCATGAATCTGATATAATCTTGTTTGTTTTTTAGCTTCAAACAACCTTAATGGCGAGGATAGTTCCGATGGTTTTCAGAACTCCAAGGATGATTCATTGCCGGCATCGCCTCTTCAAAAGTCCAAGAAATGTGGTCCACCTGTGCAAAATCTTGATGAGGGTGGTAGTAACTCACGTGCTCAACCAAATAGCACCGGAATCCATCCCAATTACAACCCTTCTAACAACATTTTCCTTCAGTCTCCAGCGTCATTGACTACAGTTGGCCTCACCTCAAGTGCACATCTGGAGTTGGTGGCCAAGC
Organism: Melampsora larici-populina 98AG31; assembly: GCF_000204055.1. NCBI lineage: Eukaryota > Fungi > Basidiomycota > Pucciniomycetes > Pucciniales > Melampsoraceae > Melampsora > Melampsora laricis-populina. The sequence goes on along the minus strand of NW_006768859.1, from coordinate 147,437 downwards.
TCTTGAAAATGCCATGCAAAGTTCACAAGCGGGCCCTCAATATTTGTGAGGTAAGGCTTCCCTTCTATCGCTTTTCAGGCCTGTCTTGTCTTTATGTTTCACCCCACCAAGCTGAAAGTGTGTATTCAGGCCACTTGCCCAGAACATCAATTTGTTACAAATGTTGGCCTCCTCACTTACTCTCATTCACTCTCTGAGATGAAAAAGACTGCCACTGAAAAGAAGGCCAACAATTGGACCCCTGGCAATACCTTGGAGGTATGTTTGTTCTCTCTCATACACCTTCATCTACTGACCTTCCGGCTCGTAATCCAGAATATCCTTTGAGTGGATTTGAACAACCTCATTATGGATGTCCAATTGGATGCGTACAGTTGCACTCAAGACTCACACAAGCGTCCAATCAACTACTGCTCTGATAACCTATACAACATGAGTTCTCTTGTCTCTTTATTCCCCTCAAAAAGTTGGCGCGGGGTTCTGGACTGGTGGCGCTCCGGCGCGCCAAATAAGGCTTGCCACAATCCGCGCCTTGGCTGGTGGCGCGCCGGCGCGCCAATTTTTTTCAAAAGTCGCTTTTTTTTCTTCAAGACTATCATTCTCAAGGGTGGAACACCATTTGTTCTTTGATTGCAATCACAAAAATGATGTAGATTGGTCTAGACATCATTTAAGTTCCACTCAATATCTACATCTTCAATTACAACAACTTCACGACCCAGACCGTTGATATTGACAACGTCGCCTGCTTTAAATTGGCCCAAATCAAAAAACTCGTTGATCAGCCCATCAAAACTGTCATCAATGATGTTGTTGATGTCAGCTATCTCTGCAGAGTAAGCTCCAGCCTCAAAGATGTCGAAGTCGTCGGGTTGATTGAACAAAGGAGAATTGTTCGGTTGATCAACCCAGTCGTCTTCTGTATTCGCGACCGGGGTGTCTTTTGGGCGCTTAATGACTGGTTTTGAGGCCTTGATTCTATTTCCTTCCTTTGAAAGGGCTATATGAAGCTGTGATAGCATCTTCAAAAGAGCTACTCTCATCCTACTTCGGCGCTTAGTCTTTGTTGCAGACATCTGGGAGAAAAGACTCTCAATCCCGCCGGCGTGGGGAACAATTTCCAAAACTCGGATTGCAAGTCGTTTCAAAGGGTTTGCTCGAGAAGTTGATGGAATAGCACGCCAGTAGTCAATAGGTCAATCGACTGAAAGTTAAAGCAATTCAATGCTCAGCATGTATGACATCGCTTTGAACTGTAAAAGAGTCTCGTTATTACCTTTTGATTTGGGGCTGTACTGACCACTTTGTTCAACATGTGCCAGAATTTCTTGCTTGAGGGTGTGAGCATCTTGCAATGTGTAATCCCATTGTTTGGCGAGTGATAGGATCATGAGGATCATGTTTTCTAATGGATACTTTGCCAATGTAGCAAATCGAATTTGAGTTGGAATCAGGAACAGTGAGATGATGTAGATGTTGTCTTTAAAAGCTTGACGCCGCTTGTGGAGAATCTGAATGCAGTGATCTTTGAATTCGTGGTAGCGATCATACACTTCGAGCTTTCTCATTTCAGTGTATACATAAGCCAGTTGATACCAGATGTCGGAATCACCCTATGTTATGAGGGGGCTGGTAGAGACACATAAGCTCCACATTGGACTCGCCCCGTGGTGTAGATACACGTGGCTGTCCCAAAGAAAGATGATATTCATATATGTAATTTTGTTAAACAAGATCTTGAAGAAATCAAAAATGTGATATTGGTGAATCATCAAGAGAAAAAAATGATACATGTAATTTTTGTGAACAATCAAAAAGTTGTTTTTTAGTCTTTTTTTGTTGTAACCTTCAGTTATGACTTCTGATAGTAATTGAGAGTCTCATAGCTAGTCTATGAAGTTGTTCTAAGCCCAAAAAAAATCAAAATGAGAATTGTATAAAATTTTCCCAAAGGAAATCTTCAGCAACCCTGTGCCAGCAATGCAACGCGCCGCAGCACACCCGTTTTTTGATGTGTTGCTCCACAACACGCAACACCAACAAGCAGTAGACACTGTGTTGCGGGAACTACCACAATGACAAAAGTCAAGGCTAGGCTGTGTGGCGCCTTGACAGTTGCGCAACGCAAAAGGCGCAACAGCGCCAAAAAACATCAATTTCCAAGTTTTTGGGGGCAGCAATGCAACAAACATTGTTGTGGCCCAAAAAAAACACTAATCTGAGTGATCTTGTTGCACCGCGGGTCAGGCCGCAACCTGAAAATTGATTCTACGGTGTGGTGCGGTCAGAAAAACCCAACGCAACCGCAGCGCAGCACACAACACCTGCGTTGCTGGCCCAGGGTTGTCTTCAGTGTGGGAAAAAATTATTTTCTCCAAAATTTGTTCAACTTTTCCCCAGGGGAAATTACCTTTTGCTGGCAGTGGCGCCAAAGCGCTACACTTGTTAAAATGGGCAATATAGTGGAGCGCTGGGGGTGTTAATGCTCCACAGTTGGACCATGGGCTATATAGCCATGATACAAGCCTCTCACCGGCATTTTTCATGGCTTTACACCATTTACTATGCAATTAAGCACTTAGACAATTTGTAGACCACAAGTTCAAAACCCATGATACAGCTGAAATTTCAAAGAAATATAAAAAGTCCAAATTTGCACAATAAAAGCTCATTGCTCCCTCTCTTTGAAGGCAATGGGCATTATTCACACCCTTCAACCAGTTGAACCAGGTAAACCCCAGGGCCAACCACTTAGAGTGCTTTGGTGATAAAAACTGTATGATCCATTGAGTATAAATGAAATGAGAGGTAAAGGAGAAGCCAAAGTTGAAATCACATCATGGATAGTAAGCAATACAACAAGGGTTAACATGATGTCTACATGAGTATTCCAACACTCATTGATATTCTTATTATTCATGCAAGCAATTAAAGAAACAAACTGTTAAGGATACAGGATGAACTCACCACAGGATTTATGAATTTGAACCCCAAAAAATACACAAGGTGGTTTCCCGCTAGCTCAAAATCAAACTATGTGCATGCAACACCGGGTCAGCTGCGCTGCAACGCGCTACGACCCAGTTAACCGCAGACGCAGCGTATTTTCACAGGTACCCACTGTGTTACCTGGTTAACGCAGCGGATTAAAAAGATAAGGATTTTTGGAATCCTCGTAGCATTGGGCCAAACAGGCACGCTCCGGGAGCTAACAGCTACTTTAACTGTTCTTCGTATACGCGCTGCGCCCCAAGCTACCGCTACAGCTACACCGCCAAAAGGTGTAGCATAATGAAAAGAAACTAAATAAATTCGATCTGAAATAAGTTAACGAGAGTATTGAAATAAAAAGCTAATTCAAAAGTAATCGATTCGAAAAAACATAAAGTAAAGAGGCAGCATAACAATGATGAATAAGAAATTAATTCATAGATATTCCCATCAGTTTGAAAACCTTCACAAGGTCTTCAAATCCTACCCCGAGCTCCACACCTTCCCTTAACCACATCCTGCTTGAAACCAGCATCTCGATGGTTCAAGCTATCAACGCGCCTCGACTGGATGAGCAGACGTCCGAAGCACATGAAAATATGCGTTCAGCGGCGCACGATGAACCTGACGACGCCAAATAATCTTTTGCCATTCGAGCAAGGACTTGATAAGCCTTTTCATGCACCTTTAAACATATTGATTGAAAGTCAGTCACACTGTTCAGTGTAAAGTGTTTCGGGAAGAAAGAAACAAACTCACTTTCCACCATCGAAGACTTGCTTTGGGATCCTGAACGTCAAAATCTTCGGTTTTCATTTTGTCACTTCCTCGTAGATAGTTCTTGAACGCCAAGTCCTCAGATACTTCAGCCTCGGGTTCTTCTTCAGAGTCACTGAAGAAGATATCTGGTCTTGGCGAAGATGTAGGAGAACTCTTTGAGTTTTTGGTGTCGAGCTGTGAAGACGTTGGTTTGTGTGAAAGAGGTGCTGCCAGTTCATACTCCCGGTGTAAACGACGGAGAGTAGCTTCAGCATTCATGGTTTCCTTTGCGGTGGTTCCAACCCATTTCACAAAAAACTTCAACCTGAAGAAAGGATGAAGTAACGTGGCCATGACCAGGGTCTCGCATTCGAGAGCCTCGCTGAGATACTCAATGGTCTTCTCATGCATCCTTGCAAGCATTGGGTACATTGCGACGGTGGTGTCAAGCGGCTGGATTTTTTTGGCCAGCGAGTTACGTATTTCCACATATTTAGGAATTACCATGCATCCGGTAGGTCCATCGGCTTCCATGAGCAAGGTTATCTTTAAGAAAGGCTGTGAGATACAAAGCAATTTAAGGTCAATTAGATAGATGTAATACAAAGATATAAAATCACAAGGTATAAATGAAATTACCTCCAGCTCATTGTTGATCTTACGCACTTGTGCCCACTCGGCCGTTGTCATTTCCAATTCGTGGAAATAACCGTCAGGTTTCTTGTTCTTGCGAGTTGGACGATTCTTTGCGTGCACCTTGTTTAAATCATCTCGACAAAGTTGATCGATTACCTGGAAAAGAGCATGATGGATGTCATTTGCTAAATAGCTGAATCCACAAGACAAGAAGAAATTTGACTTACTTCTCGCGCCAGCCAAGCTTTGTGGCGACTAATATACTTGATATTCCATCCAATCCCATAACCTGCGATGAGTGACCCGCTGAATCCCTTCTGCACGCTCACCCGTTCAAACTCCTTGCGCCACGCGGCTGACCGCGTGATTCGACGAGTAATAAAGTCCACCTGTTGGTCACAAATCAATCAGTATTCAATAATCATCACACAGATAGAGATGTGTGCTCATTATCATACCTTTCGCAATATGTAATCTAGATGGTTAGCTTCTCGACGGTGAGTCGGATGCGCTTCGTTCTCTTCCATTACCATTTCCGGAAATGCCTCCTCTTCAGCGTCAGCCGCATCCCACTCGGCCTCATCATCAAGGTCAGCAACCACCTCTTCCGGTTGTGTATCAACAAGGTCTTGTAGATCGTGCTCAACATCTTGATCTTCGGTTCCATTCGGGTTGGATCGGTCAGGACCAGGTTGAGGTTCTTCTTGGACTTCTTCTTCGTCTTCCTCAGCAATGTTTTCAAACATTGGGAAATGGCCTCAATTGGATTCCTTGACTTTCAATGGTGGAGGAGCTTTCACACCTAATGCTGCCAAGCCAGCATTGACGATTAAAGCTATCTTATGACAGAAACAGAATATATGCATACTATTGGGATTCCATTGATAACCGGCGACGTCATCTTGTTTCAAGAACTGGCTGTGCATCTCCCAAGCCATTGTTTTGTTATTTGAACCGGAGTTGGTTGTCTGGCAAAGCATGTGAGACAATACAGCCGAGAAAATGATGTGAGCTCGACTTGAATAAGTTTAAAATACTTAGTGATAAAACATAATGGTGGCACTTATCTTTTGATAGAGTCCATGTTTCACCAAAATGTTTACCATGGGCTCGGCAAGCCAAGGCCCATGGTGATGCCAAGCAATTAACTTAAGGGTTAAGTGCCGGACTCGATAATTCCAGTCATCGTCCACAAATGTGACCGCAGCGCCGATGAAGGCGTGGCAATTACCCTTGGTCGTCCAGCCGTCGTGAATTAGATTGAATCGTGACTTAAGAGCCTGTGTCAAGAATCGAAAAGATGTGACAAATAGATGGTCAAAACTCTCAGTCACCAATAGAGAAGGTATATTGGTAAATGAAAGACGTGACTTACTTTCAACTCGGAGAAAACATTGGACTTGAGAGACAGGTTCACTTGCTTTGACTCATCTGCGGCCCTGTAAGGTTCGTGAGAACCTTCACTGGATACGACGGACGGGACACTGTGCAAGAGCACAGCAAAGGTTTCTAGAACCCAAGAGAGCTAATCTGTAAATTTCAATATCGACGGAAAGCGCTGGTTCCGAAGGATAAAGGGCAGGAGATTAGTCCCGATATCTCTAAGGCAGGCTATCTAGTAATCAGAGAGAAATTGAGAAAAGAGAAGTAATGAAATCATACCTGGTTCCGAAGGATAAAGGGCAGGAGATTAGTCCCGATATCTCTAAGGAACCAGAAGCAAGAAGGACTCGAAAACAACTTTATAGATAATGAAAACAAGAGGCCTAAGTTAAGTGTTAATTATTAAGTGTTTGTATTTGGTGATGTGTAATGACCATAGGTCTTACAGTCTCCCCTCCTATAAAAGGAAAAGAGCATGCCCTGCATATACTCTTCCCGTAAAAAATTGAAATGAAAAGAATAAAGTAAAAAATTCAGAAACAAAAGAGTCCCTTCGAGGAAAAAGAAAACAAAAGGATGTTAATTTTGTAAAGAAAATGCCATGAGGCTGAAAAGAAACAGAAGAGAAAAAAGAAACGAGAACAGAGAAAAAAGGAAAAAGAAAAGCAAAAGAAGCTGAAAAAAAAAGGTGAATTGAAGGTATCCTCAATAGGGTGAATATTGTTGAATATGCTTCGTCGTCGTCCAACTGTTTCGGTCATCTAGGAAGAGAACGCCAAAAAGGTTGTGCTCACAGCGTGGCCGAGGTGTTGTTTTTTGACTAATTTTTTTTTTCGTAGTATACTACGGCGGTGCATACAGAGGAGAGGAACTTACTTCCGGACCTCTTGAACCAACGTATTCACCCCGCCAATCCTTCTTTCGACATACGGCTTTACCTTCGACACATGAAAGACATTGTGACGTCTGTCGCCTGACGGAAGTTCCAATTCGACATTCTGGCCGTGGTTTGAGGACTTCACAACTCGGTAAGGGCCCTCAAATTTTTCTTTCAATTTATCTACCCCTCCTTGATGTCTACCCCTCCAGTCACTCGAGTCCAGTAACGCCCAAGAATTCGGCTCCAGTGGCTCAGCTGATCTGCATCGTTTGTTGTGCTGAACCGCCTGCTGCACTCGGCTTGTCCACAGCGCGTCGCGAGCATTTGCCCAGGCGTCCTGACGTGTCTTGAACCATCGTGTCAGAGTCGAGGGGTCCGATGCCTCTGGTTCCTCCGCTGAGAGTAATCGTTGCTCGCGCCCAAAGATAAGTTCAAATGGAGACTTGCCGATAGCTACGTTAGTCGCTCCATTGATGGCATATTCCACTGCTGCCAGGGACTCTAACCACTTCCCTTGCCTCTTAGCCGTGAAGGACCTCAATACTTGCCCTACTGTGCGATTTGTACGTTCGCTCCTACCGTCGGCCTGTGGGTGAAACGCTGTGGACATGTGAAAGCTGATGCCGCTGCGTCGCATCAGGGCCTTCCAGAAGTTCGAAGTCCAGGTTTTATCGCGATCACTGATGATTGTGGCCGGCGGTCCAAATGTGCTGGTCCAACTTGAGAAAAGGCGAGTTGCGGTTTTCTCAGCGGTGTCTGTCTGTCCACATGGAATGAGTTTAGTGAACCCCGTCAGCCTGCACGTGACCGTCAATAGCATGTCGTAATTGTTCACTTTCGGTAAAGGCCCAATAAAATCAATTGCAAGGCACTCAAGTGGTTTGTTGGGAATGCTTGGTGTTAGCATCTTTCCTAACGGTGCTTGCGTCGGGCTCTTCGTCTTCTGACATACATCGCATGATCTTACGAATTCATTCACATCCTTCGCCATTCGCGGCCAAAAGAACTCTCGACGTAGATCCGTTATCGACTTAATATAGCCCAAATGGCCTAGTCTTGAGTGCGCCTCATTCACAAGTTCCATCCGCAGGTCATCCACACAGGGAATATACAGCCGATTGTCGATGAACAGGAGACCTTCTTGAATCGAGCAGTCTTCACGCAATGGTAAGGCTGAAAGGACCGCGCTATAAAAGGAGTCACCTTCATAACCGTTGCAGATTCGTTGCTTCAGTTGTGGTGAGAGAATTGGCCCGGCTTCCACTAGTGCTGCAATGCATTCAATACCTTCTACTTCCACTTCTTCCTCGTCACTTCCCTTCCGCGATAAAGCATCTGCCACACCGTTATCTTCCCCTTTCACGTACTTGAAGTCTACATCGAAATCAGCCAACGTTTCAATCCACCTTGCTTGTCTGCGACTAAGATTACGTTGCTTCAGTAGATAGGTTAAAGAGTGATGGTCACTCATGATGTTAATCTTCATACCTAACAACATCATCCGCCATTTCTGTAAAGCATGCATCACCGCTAATAGTTCTTGTTCGTGCACCGGGTAGTTCTTCTCGGCTGGCGACATTTGTCTCGACTCATACGCTATTGGTGATGCCAGTTTCCATTCCTTGCCTTGAAATAACGCTGCTCCTAATCCTGCACCACTTGCATCAGTGAAAAGCCACAGCGGGTCGTCCGAGTCGAAATCAATGTTTTTCAAATGTGGCAGCGTTGTCATTAGGTGTTTGATGTTCTGGAAAGCTTCATCTTCTGCGCGTCCCCAGACGAATTTTGATGGGTCCAGTTTGGTACTGGTGAGCGGTGTGAGTTTGTTTACGTGCTTCTCTAAGCCCCAAATGAACTTTTTCATCCATTGTACGGTCCCCAGAAATTTTTTGATGCCTTTAGCTGATTTAGGTGTCTTCCAGTTTACTACCTGTTCTACTTTCTCTCCATCTACTCTAATCCCTTTTGCTGATATCCAATGTCCTAAAAATTTTATTTTGTCCCTGAATAATTTAGTTTTCTTCTTGCTGCAATATAAGTTAGCTTCCCTTAGCTTCTGAAGGACCTGACGAGTATGTTTTTCATGTTCCTCAAGTGAATTTGAAAAGACTACAATATCATCTAAATAAACCACGCAAATTGAGTTCAAAAGGTCCCCTAATGCCTCCTCCAGTCGTCCTTGATGCGTACTTGGTGCGTTTGTCAGCCCCATCGGCATGACACACCACTCGTAGAGTCCCCATGGGGTATATACAGCCGTCAAAGGTATATCAGCTTCTCTCATCCGAGTTTGAAAAAAGGCATTGGTGAGGTCGATGATCGAAAAAAACTTTCCTGTAGCCACCAGCCTGACCAACCTGTCCACATTTGGCAATGGCGCACGGTCCCTCACGGTCAGGCTATTCAAGACACGGTAATCGCATACCCATCTTGGAAGTTCGGTAGGGTCCTTCTTCGGAATGATCAAACT
>NW_006768859.1:93098-138218 GCF_000204055.1 Melampsora larici-populina 98AG31 | reverse complement strand
TCTCAGGAAAGGACGCGTCAACAAATAGTCCTTCGTCTTCGGCTTCATCTGACACTGCCGGTATATCAATAGGAAACAGGTCTCTGAATTCTTCAAGTATTTGAGCCTCACTATTCTCATTTATACTCATCAATGATAGATCCTCTCGCACACTCAGTTCACACTCCCAGGGCTCGCTGCACTCTTTCAAAGGCTCGGTGATACGTGGAATCAACAGCTTGGCATGTTTTTCTTTTATTTCCTCCAACACTCGATAATCAAAAATTTTAAATCCAGTTCGCTCACAAGTGATAGCACGTTGATTGACAGAAACAGATAATTGAAATAAATTGAAGAAAGGAGTTCCTAAGATCATATCAAATCCCCCTCCAACATCCCCTAACTTGCAATATGTACGATCGAACCGTCTTCCTGACGTTGGTTCAGTCAGGTTGATCGTCGTGAAATGAGTCAAAGGCGCAGGAGATGATTCGGTGGCTACTGCAAGGCTGAGGTGCGTTGGTTTCACAAGTTTCCTCCGATTAAGGCGAAGTTCCTCTGCCACCCGATCTGTCAGAAGGTTAACCTCAGCCCCTGGGTCAGCTAGCGCTCGTATGGTTTTGCCATTGCAGTTGAATTCAATTATGACACGAGGAGACTTTGGGGGGGGAACGCACCCTTCGGCTTCTGCTAAGTCGAGCTCGTCGTCTAGAGCTTGTAGAGCTGCCACTGATGCTTCGTCCATATCTGGGAATTCTCCAGCCGCCGCCACTTTCGCATAAGACTGTGCTGGTCGTCCCGCTGGCGGTTGATTGGTTCGGCCGGCTTGATTATGAGCTCCAGGAGGCGACGATCTAGCTTTAGGTGGGACGTAATTCGCCGGTTTCGGAGGAGCCACATACCCAGGAGGAAAAACAACCTTCTCCCTAACATAAGGGCCTCTGCAGGCTCGGTACTCGCTACCGCAGTACCCCTTACAGAAATGACACTTGCCGAGAACATCTAAGTATGAATGAATCTTCCACTGGAATTCTTCATCGGTTAATCTGCCTGGAGTGTTGGTCGCGGCGATCCTAGGGCGACTCTGTGAAGCGTTGTGATTGTATGCAGTGGTAGGAAACGTCCTGGTCTTCTTGGTGATGGCGTGAGAAGCGACTAAAGAGGCGTAGAGAGTTTCACACTGATTTTCGAAGGTGTGATAAGCAAAGTCCTTAGTGTGTCTCGTAAACCCCCACAACTTGACGGCTGTCTTCAGTTCTTCGATCATCCCGTACTCTACAAAGGTCGCTAGCTGATGATCGTTCAACATGATAGTATGGAAATTGATCAGAATCTGGATACCACGAGCTCTGGTGCTATAGGAGATAAAGTCTTCATATGGCGACATCTTCAAATGTTGAGCTTTCTCGTAAAGTCGCTCCTTCCAGTCACCGGGTAAGCATGAGTCAAAAAGTTGGACGAGGAAATCTTTCCAAGTCCCCATGATAAACTTTTCGAAACCCCCTTCGTAGAAAGCGTGGGCGTTCGGCTCTTCTAGGAAATTCCCGACTAGCGTAATTCGGTCTTTGTCCAACGTCACACCTTTAGTGCGGAAGAATGTTTTCAATGACGAATACCACAAGAGAAACGGCTCGGCGTCACGGTATGGTCCCTTATATACAGGCCCATCCGACGTGCGAAACTTCGCTAAGTCTAATCCACCGGGTGGTTTGGATTCATCCGGGGTATCATCACCAGGCTTCGGCTCCTTGGACACCAAGAGCTTCATCATCAAATCTTCAAACTTTTCCATTCGACGATTACTGGCTAGCTGGGATTCGACGATGGCTTTCATCAAGTCTGAGTCTTGATTACCTGGCTTGGTAGGTTGGTCGGTCATCTTCGGGAAAGGTTTAGGTGAGATGCGGCCTGGCGTAGGAGACGGTGGTAAAGAGGACAACGGCGATTCGTCTGACTCTGGCAGTGGAGGCAAGGCAGAAGGTTCGGTACGGCGATGGATTGGGGTCACTGGCAGTATTTGGTCTGTTCGGTTACGAGAAGGCGTGAGTGGCTGTTGTTGTTGAGAGATGGCTTGTCTGGCGATGTTTGGATCTGGTCTGGATTGACGGTGCAGTCGTCGATTCGCGCGTATAATCGCTTCTGGATCTGGCAGAGGTTCTGGCGGGCCGTTAGGTTTGGTGGTTGGAGCTAATCGACGTGCCGGCATACACGACGATCAATTGTGGGGTAGTTGAATGCGTAAGAAATTTGAGTTTAGTTAACTGTTTCGGACTCAATTGGTTTGATGTGTCGCATTCAGCTGAATTGACGTATCGGTTGTATTAATTTTGAATTGAAGTAAAATTTTTTTTTTTTCGGATTTTCGTTTTGGGTTTGAGAAAAAAAAAGTGTAAGGTTCGTGAGAACCTTCACTGGATACGACGGACGGGACACTGTGCAAGAGCACAGCAAAGGTTTCTAGAACCCAAGAGAGCTAATCTGTAAATTTCAATATCGACGGAAAGCGCTGGTTCCGAAGGATAAAGGGCAGGAGATTAGTCCCGATATCTCTAAGGCAGGCTATCTAGTAATCAGAGAGAAATTGAGAAAAGAGAAGTAATGAAATCATACCTGGTTCCGAAGGATAAAGGGCAGGAGATTAGTCCCGATATCTCTAAGGAACCAGAAGCAAGAAGGACTCGAAAACAACTTTATAGATAATGAAAACAAGAGGCCTAAGTTAAGTGTTAATTATTAAGTGTTTGTATTTGGTGATGTGTAATGACCATAGGTCTTACAGGCCCAACGTCTTCCGTACAAACTGGCTTCCTTCCAAAGGTACCGAATCATACCTCGCAAGATCGGATCTTCTATTCGGCTCCATGGTTGCGCTTGGCGAATCAGCCAAGTGCAGGCCATCTGATTGAGGGTCAGATTGGAGAAGGGAGCAGATGATGTGGCTACGACAAAGTTGTCAATTGGGCCTTTAGACTTAGCAAGTGCCTTACGGGTCTCTTGAACTGAGGGTGGAGCAAGGGAAGGATCGATCTGTCGAGCCTTGAGGCGGCCAGGGCAGCCTACATCGGATCGTCCATCTTGACTCGATCCGTCTCGATGGACTCGAAGGTTGCCTGTGAGATTACTTAGACTCACCCTCACTGGGTCGTCTTTATTTCTCTTACAAAATCGACACGGGTAAGATAAAGGAGCCTTAGTGGGATCCTAATAGTAACATCATGTATGCAAACAAACCACGCTTTGTCAGTGATAAATTTTCCCTTGTTGATCTAGAATAGGCACTTACATCGTGTTTGCCCCGGGAGTCAACACCGTGGAATGGTGTTCCATAATAAGCCTTCAGTTTGCCAAGTTCGCTATCAGGATGGTCGACCTTGCGCCGTTTTAATTCAATCTTCTGATTATCGGAATCAGAATCAGCGCGTAGCATTGCAGTCGTAACGTTTTCTGGAGGAGTCTGATGGTTTGAGTATGACAAGGAAGAATGGCAGAAGATTTAGCGAGGTGTTAATGAGGGAAAGAAAGAATGATATTGAAAGACTGACCTCATTTGCCTTTGACAATTTACCCTTAGTATGACGTTTCTTCGTCTTCTTCTTGGTGACAAGGACACTTTGAGAGCTCGTTTCCGAATCAGAATCAGAGGTGATAATTGAGACCGTAGCCTTCTTTCGCTTTCGACCGCCAGCGACAGATCCCAATTCTACATCAGATGAGGTAACAACCAAGACCGAGCTATCATTTTTTTTTTCTTTTGAGACTTGGTAGGTGCTAAGATGATACTGTCCAGTGTAACACGGCGGCGTGAATCAGGACTAGGGGCAATCATGCTGGGGTTATTTGTCTGCTTGTGAGAGCGCGCTGGACGTTCTGAAGTGACTGAAGACATGGTAGGTTGGTTATTTAGGAAGGGTGAAAAATTGAATAGCTGAAAGTTAGAGAATGAAGAAAGGAAGTCGAAGTCAGAATTGAATGATGTAAGTTGAAAAAATAAGTCGCTCAAAGGATGCGAGAAGGAAACGTGAAGCAAGGAGTGGACTTACATAGAAGTATTTTGAGTTGGTTCTCATTGGTAACCAATTCGTTTCTGCCATCGTGACCTTCGAGCTGCAAGTGTGTTGGTTAGGCCACCGTGGGTCGATAGCTAGTCCAAATCGGGGTGTCAAAGGGTGTGATGGTGTCTGTTGGTGATGTTAGATTGAGAGTATGGTATAAGATATCCAAATCGGGATGTTCCCCTGTTGGCGAATCAGTTAGTGACCCGATGGGGACTTTGGTACCCGGCCCAGGAGCTACGGTGCCGGGTAACGGTGCTACGGGAGCGGCAGCGCAGCTCTTTCAAAGAATGTCATTCTTGCTGGGGTCCGTAGCGCTACGGCGTACTCAAGTAAAGAGCTACGCTCCCAATGTGACGCAGCGGGGCTAAAAAACCACTACGCTCCGCTGCGTGACAGCTACAGATAGCTTAGCTGACCCGGTGTTGGTGCATGTCATCATCCATTCTGCTTTTTTGCTGATCTATTACAATTTGTTCCAATTCATCCCCAGATCCTAAGATCATCACACAAACTCAATAATCATCATCTCTTCTGAGCAAACAAAAAAACAAAAACAAAAACAAAAATTGTAAATGGATTTAATGGTCTTCTTTCCATTTTCTGTTTTTTTTGGGAAACAAAAAAGGAACATTGAACAAAAGATTACAAACTACAAAATAATAAAACGACTGAAATCTCGATCAATCAACAAAACTTTTTTCTTTTGATCTCATTCTGATATTTCCAATTCTATATACCTTTTTCATCTTCCATTCCTCCTCAATGAATCATTCAGATAGACTTTTTTTCATCATTTCCTTCACTCAAGCAATTTCCATTACTCCTAATCCACCATTCATCATTGAATTAGTGACATCAGAACCTTCAACTTCTTTAGCTTTCACTCCTCCACTTTCCAAATCTCTTGCTTTTCCAATCTCTTTAACTAACGTCATCCGTTCAATCAATAAACTTTGTCTAAATTGCTCTAAATTCCTTCTTTCAATTTCAACTAATGATTCGAGTTTTTCAAATTGTTGTAATTTTAATTCTAATTTATTCACGGTCTGTTCTGTTAGATTACCGAGTAATTTATTCATCTCTGAATCTGCTTCTGAACTTAGAGTTGAAGCTTTTGTAGCTGCTGAACCTAGTGCGATCCCTACCATCTTCTCGATAGGCTTCTGAACTTTGGGAGATGTCGTTTGGATGGGTTGAATTTTCATTGTCGGTTCATCAACTTCCATGGCCGTGTTACCATCTTCTCCTTCATCTTGGATTGTCGTCATATCTTCTGCTCGAGAACTACCGGATGGGATAACTCGATCATCACCAGGAGCCTTCCGCTTTTTCTTCTCCTCTTCCACTTCCTTCCTAGCCAAGTTTTCGCTATCTCTTACTAACTCGCTTTCGATGTCCTCTTTGATATTCTCAATTGAAGTACCTGCCAATCTTGCTGTGACATCCGGTTCGACTAGACTCATCAAGAAAGTCAAGACTGACATTACTGGATTCTCGACTCCATTCAATGGCATCTTTCCTAACCCCACAGGTCCTCCCACATCCTTTTCGACGGATTTCAAGAACTCATCCTCGATCGGTAATCTCAAGAATTCTAAGATACATTGTTGTTTCGTTTTAGTGCCACCCACGTGATCTACAATCTTTTCCCAATCGTCCGCAAACATCTCCAAGCCCTCGAGTAAGAGTAAACGTTCTTGGTCGCTCCATTCTGCTGGGATAGGTGGGTTTGAAGGGTCTCGGTCCATTCTAATAAACTCGGCAGCGTTCATGGTGCTAGGGAATCTACCTTGGCTATAGCAACCTGGACATAGATCGTAGGTGCGAAGTTTGGTGTGGTGGTATGAGAGTTTGGTACATTCGACTGAACAGACATCGCATTGAATCGGGCTACGCTCAGCAGTTAGCTCGTTATTGGTAGTCCCATTTGATTGCAGCATGTTTTGAACCTTGGCTTCATCCACTTCTACTTCGTGACCTGTCTCGGTGCGCTCGTAGATGTTCTTGCGGATTTGAAGTGCATGATTGTATAAAGTATGAGTGGTTTCAGATGATTGGGATGGATGAGGTACATCGGGAGTGAGAAGGTTTGGAGGGTTCTTATTGTGTTTAGTGACTACACCGGAATGGAGCGGCATAAGACCCCGTGGAGTATCGAGAAGTACACGGAAGTGTCCAGTGAAGGGAGGGCCAACGGGGGCTGGACGCGTATCAGCATCGACCTAGAGTTAGTCAATTTGCGAATCAAGAGCAAAAGCGCGTCAAAAACTCCTTCGATGAACGTATGACAAAGGGATGAACAGATACGCGTGTATGAAAGAGAATGGTAGACAATGAAGATGACAAAATAATTCTAACCTGATAGTTGATGATACCCCATTGCTCTAAGAAAGCATGAACGCGCATAATCGCGCATACATCACCTGCCAAGTTTCTTCTACACGAAGTTAGAGTGAGATATTCGGAAGGATTGAGTCGATAGCTATTAACGATAAAATCACGGTAATCTTTATAGATCGATGGAACCTTTGATCGATTACGACCATTGAAGAATTCAGGTAAAGCCTTTTGTTCAAGTGGATGAATGGTATCAAGATCGAACCAGGATGCATAGGATGGGATGATGATCGGTTGAGTTTGTGATAAAAGGTATTGCTTAGCTATCTCTTCTGGTTTCTTTTTTGGAGAAGGAGACGTGACAGATGGTGCATTCTGTTTGCTGATTTCGATTATCGGTGGTGGTGGTGGTGGTTGACTGGGTGCTGATTGTGAACCAGAATCGAAAGATGGAATGGTCGATTCAGGAGCATTACTGGTGATCGAAGGTAGTTGTTGAGTAGGAGCTGAAGAAAAGGAAGTAAGAGGTTGTTGAATAGGTTGAGTTTCTGCGGGTATTGATGAGAAAGGGGTATGATCGCGCGATGAATGTTCGTTTTGATTTGGATTAGGAAGTAAGTGTTGAGATTGATCTAATTGTTGTAATTGTTGTTGATGATGGTAAGCTTGTAGTTGTTGTGGAGAGACTGAAGGTTGATCTAATCTGGGTCTTTTATGATTTTCATTATTTTGATAATTTGGGTTTAATTGAAATTGCTGTTCTTGGTTTTGAAAAGTGTTACCGATTTCAAGTTGATTGCCTTGATTACTTTGATCTGCTGCTGTTGTTGGTGGTGGTGGTGGTAGTTCTTCTGCCATTTTGAAGAATTGACCAATCGATCTACTTCACAAATCAAATCATTCATTAATTAGCATTCTCCATCAGATTCTTCGTTCTACTTTTGATTTACTTAGAATGTTAGTCCGATTGAACATGTTTACTTACTTTTGATGGTCTTGTTTTTTTTTTGGTTTCTGAAGCTAAAGATGAAGTTCAAGTGCAAGTGTCAAATCAAATCAGATCAAGAGCGAGGATGGTCACGGGTCAAGCGTGTATGCACTCTCTTCGGTTCATCACTTTCTATCATCCCTGACCCGAGCTTGGAGTATCCGATGGGTCATGCTTCGGGGCTTTTCAATCCCTCATCAGGGGTGAATGTATGCGGTGATAGTATCTTGTTGAATCCATTCTGAACTCAATCATCAAGAAATATCAAAGATCATGGGAACTAGTACTGCCCCAGTCTTCCGACATGAATTTGTATGGCAAACTCACTTTGACAGAACTTCTGATTAGAAAGGCTGACTCAAAAGAAGCCTTCACTGGTTCGATCACCGTCTAAAATTTACAGGTCATTATTCGAAGTGTAGCAAGAGATGTGATCAGAGGTACGCTCAAAGTAACATCATCCTATCAAAGCTGAGCCCTCGGACCTCATCATTTCTGTCTTTCTTTGATTTCTTATAGCGATACTTCATTCGATCCTATTCCAACGCGTCTTTGGATCAATTCAACCAAAGAACATAGAAGTCTTAGGATTAACATTTGTATGCCGTCATCATTTTCTCATGGGTCGATAGAAAACTTTTGAACATTTCTTGTGATTCCATGCAGCCTCAAGTCTTAGAACCAGGAACTGAAAGTCTGGTTGAAGAGAGAACAGAAAGCTTATTCAAAGCATTGGATCATAAGACCTCACAAATTGTAAGATCTCATTCGCCTAATCTATTCTACTTTTAGACAAACTTGTTAACTGATTCTCTTACTTGGTCTATGATTCTGCAAAACGCTTCACAAATCTCCGGTCCGAAGCTCTCATTGCGGTTTTTAGAAAAACGTTCAAATCGAGCCAATAAACCTTGGTATCAAGCTGCGGAAGAAGATGTGATTTGGGAACGTTGGGAGATAGGTTTTACAATCACTCAATCTAACACAGCTCATCAATTAGAGGGTGGTAAGTAATGAAAGTTCTGATTCTCAACAATTAAATGTGCTCATTTGGATCTTGACTTTATCTTTTAGATAGTGATCAAATCATCAAATCTATTCAATCTCAACTCTCTGACTTTTCCTCGCATTTAGTTGGCTTTGTGCTAAGTCAAAGAGATCATATTCCGGCTATCACAAGTTCTGATGTTGTACCATTTCCAGTTGATGTAAGTTTTCTGATTTGAATCTATTGATTTCAATCATTTTGTCGCTCATTGAGTTTCAATTTTTTGTTAGATTATCATACACCCTGCACCAAATGGTAAAGAGAGAGCCTAACTGTTTTTCTTAGAATATAATTTTGTATAGTCTTTTCTGTAAAATATGTGTACTATAAGACAGAGGAGCATTTTACATGAATCGATGAGGACCAGTACTAGTGTCTCCCAGTATTGCAAATACCTGTGCTTCCCAAGTACATTGTAGTTTTTTGATCGCACGTAGGAATCATTGCGCTTGCGAGTGACTTCCAAGTTCGAGAATGTTGTACTGAGGCAAGTGGGTCGGCGAGAAGAGTCCAAGATGAGCCACGATGCGGGGGAGCTTATACTGCTGCAATAGGTGGACCGGCTAGTTGGAGTATTGGGTGTTCCTTGTTTCTGTTGTATCTGTGACTGAAGATGAACCAGCTAAATTGTTCAGAGATGAGATCATCAGTCAATTCGGGGAGACACGTAGTTTGCCAACTACGATCGGGTTGAAAAGTTTAAATCTGCTCACCTCTAATTTCTTCTTTTCTAGATCCGCTTGTAACGTAGAGATCTTTTTGTCTACCTTCGATCTATGATCATTGAAAAGAATAGTCAAAAGCAAGTTCGTATAAAAAAAGAAAATACAAAGACATACTGTTCAGTTGTTAACATTTCAATTCTACGATTCACATTAGTTTTAGCTTCAGCAGTATCTTGTTTAATAAGTATGTTAGCAACTAATTTATAAACTTTTCTAACGTCAGGTGAATTTTCATCGACAACTTCATTGGGTAATTGATCAAATTCAGCTTTGACTGATAAGTTTTCAGTCAGTTGAGATTCAAGTTTTCTACGACTACTAATCAGATTGGAAAGTTCTTTGAGGAATCAGATCAGTTTGGTTTAATTTCATTCAGGTATCTCTGAGGTATTGGAAAATTGTCTTGTAAATCAAGTAAGATCTTGACGAACCTGTTTGAGCATCTTGATAAGCTGATGCAGCTACCTTCATCTGCTTTTCAATGTCCATCGTCGTATTGATCACAAGTTCTTACGGGTTGGAGAGGTTCTGTTTTTCACTCGATCGGTTTCTTCCTTCTTTCGAACCCTGACGGAAACTCCTCGACAAATGTAGCGATCGTCCAGAGATTGTGTGGTATTGAATAATGGCCGCCTTAATAATCGGTGGTGATCAACAAAAAATCTTGGACGCTTTTGTCGACTTCGGGTCGGCACTGAGCAGCGCTTGACCAGGGCTCCAGGGCCCCCCTCCCGTGGGACGCCGCGGTTTCAGGGACTCACGTCAAGTTATGACCAGGGCCGGATTTGTCTAGTGGTACACAAAGTTGAAACCCACATGAGAAAAACACATGAAAAAACCACATGGAGTTTTTGGTTTTTGCAGGGAAAGTCAAAAAATCCATGTGGGTTCATGTGGGTTTTTCATGTGGTAACTTTGTGTACCACTATTGAGCTTCTGTAGTAATAATAGCAGCATTCAGGGTCCATAGAGTGCCCTACATACCCAGCCAGGTGCTTGACTGGGGCTGCGTCCAAAAATTAGATGCCGGCCCCAGAAGTCTTTCTTTGAAAAGACTAGAGACCATGTGGAGACATGCCCACACCATTTCAATTGACAAATTACTTAACCTTCCTAATTCTGTGGTTGACAGAGTAACTTACATTCTCCAACAACATAAAACATGCAGTCAATCCCGTTATGCCTTACCCAAAACCTGAGTGGTCAACCAAGTGTCAGCCTTAAATATCCTCAACTCCAACTAAAATTTCAACCCAATATTGTATTATAACACATAGGGACAGAGATCTTGGCATTATTACAAGTATTTGAATAAGTGATGTTGATAGGTCATAATCTCAATATGGTCTTATTCTGGTTGAACCTACTAGCCAATGAACATTCTAAATTCAAATGTACTGAGCCGTGTGATGTTGAATGATTTATGTGGGGTGGGATGGAATTTCATTTTTAGAAAGGTGTTGGTATTGGCTCTTTTGAGGGTGCAATGAGGATGGAATCTCATGAGCACAATACAAAACAAAAAGGTACAATAGCCAACATTAATGTCACACGGCAAAAGATAAAAATTGTGTTGCAGATTAGATGTAGTCTGTTCTATTCCTATTTTTGAATTTCTGATAGTCTTTGTTTCTGGTTGCATTCCTAGTTTGCAATGGTCTTTGTTTTTTTTGAATTCAGTGTCCCAACTATGCAACCCTTTTGACTGTGCAGTGGTATTTTTTGTAAAAGGTCAGCATGCTATTGGGGACAAGTCTCCTTTGCTTCAATCCTACACTAGATTCTCTGGTCCATTTGCCAGTCTGTATGAATGATGTACATAATTTTTTCAAGAATTCATTGATAACATTGAAAATGGTGAACGTGACATGCTCATGGTGTATCATTTAGCTAGCTCATGAGCATCATACCCCCTGAAAGTCCTTTCCCAAACTTCTCCTACCTTACAAAAGCCTGACAAAGTAAAGGTGTTTGATTCAATTCAGATTTTGTGTTTATGAACCTTTATGATTGTGTAATTTCTTCCTCATTTCAATCTCATGGCATGTCTGTAAAAGTTATGCTAACAATAATCAATGTAATCATTGTGAACTCAACTTTAATCATCATGTATTGCTACTTATACCTGAAGGAGCAACGGATTCAAAATTCTTCTCTCTTTGTCCAAGTTCTTCTTAATTGTTCTTGGACAAAGGTGAGAATTTCAATTTGTGGGATTGTGACTAGATTCAAATTTTGATCTGAATCCTAATCAAATCCCTGCTCTGACAGATTTCCTACAAAGCCTCACCAGCCACGTGTCCCCCTTTATGCACTTGTGGTGAAGCTTGAAGACCAAGATTGGTCATCACTTTAGTGAGGTGTTTGATGAAATCTTTGTACAATATTCACATACAAGAATGCTTTCCTTGATTCAAATTTCTTGTGCAGTCTCTGATGTGATATCAAGCAAAGAATTACAATGTTTCACAATTCCCCCCGCCGCAGGCTCTGACAGAGAAGTCAAAGGGTAATGCAGCATGCAAGCATGTGCAAACAAGTGGCTGCAAGCAAACCAACACAGCTGTTGTCATTGGTTTATCTGCACATGCTGTGGGAAAATGCATTAGCTTGTCATAACTACGTTGCATGATTGGCAATTCATTACCAATGTGTGTACCATATCCATATTTGTATGATTGTATAAACTCAACAAACCTATACCATTACAACTCCATTTCCTCAGTTGATGAGTATTGGGGAATTTGTAACAGGATGCAAACAACCTTATGGGTCATTCTATCTATACTGGCTATTGAAGTCAATTGAACAACTGATATACCCGTTGTTAAGAGCCTCTAAGCAAGCCTGGGCCAGCAATGCAGGTGTTGCGTGCTGTGCTGCGCCTGCGTTGTGGTTTTTCTGACCACACCACAGCGGAGAATCAATTTCTAGGTTGCGGCCTGATCTGCTGTGCAACAAGATCTGTCAAATCAATGGTTCTTTTGGGCCACAACAACATTTGTTGCATTGCTGCCAAAAATACAATTCAGTGTTCTTGAGGCGCTGTTGTGCAATGGTTGAGGTACCGCACAACCTGACCTCACCTTTTTCTGTTGTGGTACTGACCACAACACAGCATCTGGAGCTGGTTTTTGTTGCGTGTTGCAGAGCAACACACCAAAAAACACGCATGTTGCGGCGCATTGCATTGCTGGCACAGAGTTGCTCTAAGCCTTGGTGGGATGTTATCACAGGTTATCCTATCTAATCATGTATAGGAGAGTTGATATCTGTCACTATCTGTTTCAATAATTCAGCAGAAGCCACATCATTGAGAGCAAAACATCCCTTTGCCTTTTATGAGAACTAAAATTTATCAAATTAGGAATCAAAAGCACAAACAGTTGCCCACACAAGGCAGGAAAGCAGGAGAGATGATTTCTGTCACAAGTTGAGATTTGAAAATCCTCCCTTTGCCTTTGTGGAGGACTAGATTAGTTCAAATTGGGCATTGCAAGCACAAAATGTCCCTCACAAAAGGCAGGTTACTTGTCATATCTCTGGCCAGAAGGGTGACATGGGAGGATGTGGTGCAGAAGTTCATGGGCTTGATCAGCCAGAAGACGGGTGATGTCTTGTCATGTCCCAAATTAGTTACATCAAATACAAGCATCAACAGACCACTTGCACCCATTTTCACTTGTGTGTGCTTGCATGTTGAGTTGCCCTTTGGATACTCTGGGCTCCAAGGGTATTACACAAGAAGCTTCTTGGGACTCCCAAAGAGCAAGGGACTTTGTCAAGTTTTGTAAGATTTTGACAGAATAAACCTTTAACAATAAGGTGACAACACACTTCAGCTTTTGTGTTGACGAGACACAGCTGAGACTTAGACAAAGAGAGTATTAAACTCAACAAACCTTTAACAATAAGGTGACAACACACTTCAGCTTTTGTGTTGACGAGACACAGCTGAGACTTAGACGAAGAGAGTATTAAACTCAACAAACCTTTAACAATAAGGTGACAACACACTTCAGCTTTTGTGTTGACGAGACACAGCTGAGACTTAGACGAAGAGAGTATTAAACTCAACAAACCTGAACGAAGAGTAAGAAACAAAACTAACAGTGTAGTAACGAGATATAACAGATGAGTATTTAATTAATACTTAGGTTTAAGAGAAAGGTGAAATAATAAATAAAGACCTTACCTTTAGAATCTTTTTCTTCGATGAGGGAAAAAGATTCTAAAGGTAGACAGAGGAACAGTTATAACGAAAAACAGCCATATCACAAATCACAAAAAGAAAAATACATCCGTGTACACCTTCTACAACTCCTACGACTTACTCCGACCACTGAATTACTCTTCCCTTGAGATGATCAAGAGGATTAAAGTTATCTCGACTTCGACAAGATCACTTTATGAAAATACCAATTACCTTGACTTCAAATTAACACACGATGACAAGTTCTTGAAGCTAATGATTGAAATCAATTTAATCCAACAAGTTTGACCTGAGCTACATAGTACAGCTGATCAGATACTGGCTCAACAGGGGACTCAGTTACATGCGTAAGTCTGGGCTTGGTCAAGCAATTCTGGATCAACTTTAGAGCCCTTGATCAAAGTGTTGCATGTGGTGATTATCAGAATATTATGTCTTTAGTGCCCAGCCGCCTGTTATGAGCCTTTACGAGTATTATGCTTATACTCTATATATGCTTGTATCAAACCTCAGTTGTACTTATCTCTCTCTCGTCAGAGATTTACCAGTCTTCACGTTGCAATCTCGTAATAGTACCTGAAGGCCCTTTTCTCTCAGACTCTCGACAAGATCCTATTGAGCCTCTAACATATTGCAACGTCTAATCAATCGACAGTCTGAATTCAAGTGTCACAAGTTCAAGTTAAGAAAAAAGAAGAAATCAAAACAGTACGAAGAAAGTTTCAAAGCAAGAAGTATATGCAAGATCTACAAAGTTAATTTAAAGTTATTAAAAGCACTCTCCGCAATTAAAGTTAAGAAGAATAAAGATCACACTCCGCATAATCGGTATCACCAGGACCCTGGAAAGCTCCTGGAGAACAAACCGTCCTGAGGGGGTTTTCGGATACCGGTGTTTTGTGAAGTCATGTCACATGGTACCAGAGATGTGACAGGTGCAAAAGATGCGCCTCAACGAGGGCTATCAGATGGTACACATGTCTGACCCTGAACATGACTGGTGGCTTGGGAAATGTGTGATTTGTAACTTTTGCCCCCCCAGACCGACAAAAATCCATACCGGCTCGGGTCGGGTACTTACATACGGATATCTCGGTGATTACACGTGGTACAAAACTGAAAGTATATGTAATCGAGAGCCCTGATCAAGGCGCTTCTCCTACCACCGAGAAATCCATGTTAACCCACCTCTCCTCGGGGCAAATAGTGAAAGTGTGAGGGCCGGGGCCGGAATGGATCGAGGACGGTTTGTTCTCCAGGAGCTTTCCGGGGTCCTGTATCACCACCATATTCAGTCAAGACGCCAAACTTTAAAGTTCCCAAATCAACGGATTCGAATTCTAACAGCGGAAGTCAGATTGAATCATCCGGAGAAGAATATCACGAATCTGCTGAACCCAATATGGAACCGGAGAATGAACCTTCGATGGCTCAAATATTGCGGCAGATGCAAGAATTGAATTCTCAGTTTTTGGAAGTCAAGGCAAATCTAGCTGTAGAGTCGCAGAAACGAGCGGAAGCTGAACAACGGCTCAAGCAATTTGAAACGGCCCACTCTAACACCAACCAATCACCGTTAAACCAACCCCATCCTACACCCAGTCAACCTGTATATGCCGCCATGCTGATGCCACACCAACGCCAACCGAAGATCGCTACACCTGACAAATTCGACGGTAGTAAAGGAAGTAAAGCGGAAGTTTTTATGAATCAACTTGGATTGTATATGCAGTTAAATAATCAGTTATTTTGTAATGATCAGGCTAAAGTCGCATTTGGACTATCGTACATGACAGGAAAGGCTAGCATTTGGGGTCAAAATTTAACCGATCAGCTTTTAGACACGGATAAATCTCACTTAGTAACATGGGGAAATTTCATCGATTCATTTAAATCAACGTTCTTTGACACGGAACGGGTATCGAAAGCGGAAAGAGAAATACGAGCATTAACTCAAAAAGGATCAGTTTCAGATTATTGGATTAAGTTTTCGGAGTTATCACTTATTGTTAAATGGGACGTACCAATCTTGAAGTCGCAGTTTGAGCAAGGACTAAAGCCTGAGATTTCACTGTACATGCTAAGAGAAGAATTCAAAGACGCTGAAGAAATGGCTAAACTGGCAATTAAGATCGACAATAAAATGAACAAACGTATGCATCACAACTTTGGTTCACATCAATCCACATCCTCTGCACCATCAACCTCGACTCCTCTTGTAGACCCGGACGCAATGGACTGCTCTGCGTATAAGTTAAACATATCGGGTGACGAGTATCGAAGAAGAGGAAGCACGTTTTCATGCTATGCGTGTGGGAGCAAGGATCATTACATTGCAGACTGTACTGAAAGAGCGAGAAGGGGAAGAGGTGGGGGAAGATTTCAGAGGGGAGGAGGTAGATTTAGGAGTAGATTAGCTGAGTTGGAAAGCAAGTCAGGAAGCAGTGAAGGTGAAAAGAAGGATGAAGGTAGAGCTGAATCGTCGAAAAATGGCAAAGCTCGAGAGTGACTGTTGTGCCACCCCCGAGCAATCAAATTGTGGATGAATTAGGAGATGTTAGTAGTTTAGTAATGAATGATACTCGAATTATAAACCTCATTTCCCTATACGATCCACAAAAAGCCACAACCACCTTTGCCCGAGACCTCATTGACAGCGGTGCGACTCATGAGGCAGTGAGCACGAGTTTTGTCAAAAACCACTCACTTCACACCAGCCAACTACAGGAACCTCGAACTGTAGTTGGATTCAGTGGTCACTCAACAATGATCAAAGATGTTGGTGATTACGTAATTAACAATGAAGAAGTACCAACTACATTCATTGTTACAAATCTAAGAGACAAGTATGATTTAATTCTCGGTATGCCTTGGATTCAAAAGAATCACCGTCTAATTGATTGGGAATCCGGTATCCTGAAGAAGCAAATAGAAAGAATTGCGACTGTAAATGCAGTTTCGTCTGGTCCGAAAAACGCCTGGCCGGTATCTGAGGAGCCTCACAGGCACGCTAGGAACCATGACGAGGGGGTGGAGTTCAAAACTGACTCATTAACACCCCCGCAATGTGAGTCAATTATTGCACCTGTTTCTATCCCTGTTGAACTAGCTGGCAAGCAAGTATCTCTTTCAGAATCTTTGTTTAACCCAATGGAAGAGGCAAACGAAATAAGGAACATTGCAGCAACTTCAAGTCCGAAAAAACCTGTGGAAGACCTTACGAGTGAACCAGAGGATGCTAGGAACTTTGAAGAGGGGGTGGAAACTACGAGTGTAGATTCACAAACACCCCCGCAATGTGAGTGTGCAACTGCTGTAGAAAACGTTTCCTGTCCAAGTAGCAACCCTGTTTCTCCTCCAATTTCAAAGCAGCACCTGATGAAAAGGATCACGAACGTATTGAGAAGGTACCCCGGTATCAAGAACATTAGCAATATCAAGTTGCATAGCCCGAGTCAAGTCAAGATTGCATCAGCCAAAGCTTCATGGAACTTATCTGTGAAACTAGTTGCAGATCAGAAGAAAGGAATCCCCGAAAAGACTGCGGCAGAACTCGTACCAGAAGTGTATCATGATTACTTACCAATGTTCGAGAAGAGCAACTCAAACGTACTCCCTCCACACAGACCCTACGACTTCCGTGTAGATCTAGTGCCTGGAGCAACACCGCAAGCGGGACGGATAATACCATTGTCACCAAAAGAAAATGAAGCCCTAAATGAAATGCTGAACAAAGGTCTAGCCAATGGAACAATCAGAAGAGCGACCTCACCGTGGGCTGCCCCGGTCCTATTCACTGGCAAAAAGGATGGAAACTTACGACCCTGTTTTGATTATCGCCGTCTAAATGCTCTGACTATCAAGAATAAATACCCATTACCTTTAACAATGGAGTTAATTGATAGCTTACTTGATGCCGACGAATTTACAAGCCTGGACATGCGAAACGGATACAATAATTTAAGAGTACGGAAAGGAGATGAAGGGAAGTTAGCCTTCCTATGCAAAGCTGGTCAATTCAAACCCCTAACTATGCCATTTGGACCAACGGGAGCGCCTGGATTTTTTCAGTACTTTATACAGGATATCCTAAAATCACACATAGGAAAAGATGTTGCCGCCTATCAAGACGATATCTTAATCTATACCAAGCCTGGCGAAAATCATGAAGAAGTAGTCAAGGAAGTCCTAGAAATTTTACGGAAGCAGAACGTGTGGTTGAAACCAGAGAAATGCTCATTTTCGAAAAGTGAAGTATCTTACCTTGGCTTAATCATATCATGCAATCAAATTAAGATGGATGAAACAAAGGTGAAAGCGGTACGGGATTGGCCAGCACCCAAGAACTTGACCGAAGTCCAGATGTTCTTAGGATTTTCCAATTTTTACAGGCGCTTTATATCTCACTTTTCCGAAATAGCAAAGCCATTGCATGAATTATCGCAAAAAGATGCCCCATTCACCTGGGATGACAGAAGACAAGAAGCATTTGACAAACTCAAGCAGGCTTTCACATCCGCTCCGGTATTGAAAATCGCCAATCCTTATAGACCATTCATACTAGAATGTGACTGCTCCGACTTTGCGCTGGGAGCAGTACTATCTCAGGTATCGGACGAGGACAACGAATTGCACCCAGTAGCGTTTCTTTCACGATCATTACTACAAGCTGAAAGGAATTATGAAGTTTTTGATAAAGAACTATTAGCAGTAGTCTCGTCTTTCAAAGAGTGGAGACAATACTTAGAAGGAAACCCGCACAGACTCAACGTTATAGTTTACACTGATCATAAAAACTTGCAATCTCTCATGTCGACGAAAGAACTCACAAGGCGGCAAGCCAGATGGGCTGAGGTTCTAGGTAGTTTCGATTTCGAAATTCGATTCAGACCGGGAAGGCATTCAACAAAACCGGATGCATTGTTGCGAAGACCAGACCTAGCGCCCGAAAAAGAAGACAAGCTAAGCTTTGGACAACTGTTGAAACCATCAAATCTACCGGTCGACGCATTTATAGACGAGTTGGAACTCATGGAGTCATGGTTTGTGACAGAAGATGTTGTCAACATAGAAATAGAAGACCACGAGCTAATTGACTTGGCCGAAGAAGAGCAAGAACCAATTTGGGGAGACGCCGAGATCATAGCTGAGATACGAAGCCAAGCAAAACGCAACACAAAGCTCAATGAACTTATTCAATTATGTATTGATATGCCAGAATCAAGACACCTCGAAGGCTATAGCACCAATGAAGGACTACTGTACAGACAAGGAAGAGTATTAGTACCTGACGATGCTAATCTAAAACTACAAATTCTGCGATCCAGGCATGATAGCCAAATAGCAGGTCACCCCGGCCGGTCGAGAACGCTAGCACTAGTGAAGCGGAATTACCACTGGGCATCAATGAAAGCCTACGTAAATAAGTATGTGGACGGTTGCCAGTCCTGCCAAAGGGTGAAACCAAGAACGTCAAAGCCATTTGGATCTCTACAGCCGTTACCAGTACCGTATGGTCCCTGGACAGACATATGCTATGATATGATAACTGATCTTCCAATATCTAATGGCTATGATTGTATTCTAACAGTGGTTGACAGACTCACTAAAATGGCGCATTTTATAGGTTGCAAGAAAACTATGGACTCAGATGAACTAGCGACAATCATGATCAAAAACATCTGGAAGTTGCACGGAACCCCGAAAACAATAACTTCAGACAGAGGAAGTGTATTTATATCAAGAATCACAAAAGAAGTCAATAAAAAGTTAGGCATAAAGACGCAGTCGTTGACGGCTTACCACCCCCAAACGGACGGTCAATCTGAGATAACAAATAAAGCGGTTGAAGGCTACTTACGACATTACACTTCGTACATGCAAGACAATTGGCACTCCCTATTAGCTATGGCAGAATTTTCTTACAATAACAGTCATCATGCTTCTATTGGCATGTCCCCATTCAAAGCTAATTACGGATTCGATGTTTCATTCACAGGACTACCAGACAAGGAACAGTATCTACCAACAGTGGAAGAGCGATTCAAGCAAATCAATGAGGTGCAACTCGAATTGAAGAGTGCAATGGAAGAAGCGCAAGGAGTGATGAAAGTTCAATTTGATAAGAAGGTGACTCAAACCCCGGAATGGAAAATTGGCGAAAAGGTCTGGTTAAATAGCAAGCACATAGCTACAACGAGACCATCCGCAAAGTTTGCGCACCGGTGGCTAGGTCCATTTTCAATCTCAGAAATAATCACAACTAACGCATTTAAATTAAGCCTGCCAGATTCAATGAAGAACATTCACCCGGTGTTTCATGTAAATTTATTAAGAAGACATCAAGATAGCGAAATCTCAGACCAAACAGATCAACCACCACCGCCAGTAGTAATTGAAAATGAAACTGAATATGAAGTTAATGAAGTGTTGGATAAAAGAAAACAAGGAAGAAAGTTGCAGTATCTGATCAATTGGAAAGGGTATGGACCCGAACACGACTCATGGGAACCAGAGGAAGGCCTCAAGAATGCACAAGAAGCAGTTACCAAATTTAATAGTAGATTTTTAGGTAGAGAGAAGACTTACAGAAAGGCACGGAGAATGGTGAGAGGGTGAAGCTTTTTCCCCACGTGGGTTTTTTAATGCAAACCTGTGGAAAGATGTCTAGCTCAGCAAAAGGGAGCGGAGGCATAAAGGGGGGAGTGGTGTTATGAGCCTTTACGAGTATTATGCTTATACTCTATATATGCTTGTATCAAACCTCAGTTGTACTTATCTCTCTCTCGTCAGAGATTTACCAGTCTTCACGTTGCAATCTCGTAATAGTACCTGAAGGCCCTTTTCTCTCAGACTCTCGACAAGATCCTATTGAGCCTCTAACACCGCCCCATGGCTCAAGGATGTGCCATATTCAAAGCTACTTGAAAATTCAACATTGTGTCACACACCACAAGAACAGTTGGGTATGATAGCATGTGTCCGCAATTAAGCAGAGAGTGATGAGTCTATATTTATTAGAGCACCCACTATGGGTGCGTTAACGAGGTGATTTAGCGTTACCGTAACGCTAAAATCCAGACAGGTCCACTACGGACCTGTTTTAGACATGCAGTCCGTACTGCTGCGTTAAATCTTGCACCCCGCGTGCTCAGATCTACGCAAGCCTACGACTTGATTTATCGTACGATAATCGGTCAACAACTGCCTTTTCCAAAACATCAAATCCCAAACTCCACAATTCAAGACTTCAAATCTCAACGTTCAGACCTTGACACCTCAACTTCAAAGTTCAAACTTGAAAACTTATATAGTTTCCGAGCACGTTGAGTGCAGTCTTGATAAGTCTCGATCAATTCAGATTTGAGTGCGAGGAAGCGGAGGTGGTATGCGAGGTTTATCAAACAAGAAGTCAAGACTAGTTGATGTTATTATTGTTGTTCCTATTGCTATTTGAAGACTTCTGAGATAATTGATCTTTGGGAAAAGATTATGAGGAATGTGATGATTCATTTCAAGATCATACCACTGTGGATCTGGTTGACTCACAGTGATTTATCGTTGGTAAATCAGGTCGTAAAGCAGCTCATAGTGGTTTTTATGCGTTTACTAATTTAGTTGTTACACGCATGATTAAATTTCGCGGTCGGGACCGCAAAATTTACGATAAAACACGCCCACCATAGTGGGTGCTCTTAGGGTGTATGGAGTGAGGATGTCCAGGCTGAGCCACAATATCCACTGTGGTGCGGCTTGAAATCAAAATGAGATGGTAGGGCTTTGTACACTGGTCCAATCATGATACTGGACTAACATATTTTTTGATGTTGGTTAGACATGTGTCCAATGTCCTTGTGGCATCCTCACAAGTGACTTTGCTCCAATGCCGCCAAAGACATTGGGGGATGTCTGGTTCCACATAGGCTGGGAGACCTGTATCTAATCAAGTTCAATTTGAGTTTGAGTACAGGATGAATGGTCTACAGTGGTGGGGTGCAACACTCAGGCAAATGGGGGCTGGTACACTGTGGTACTTTCAAGGTGATATGGACCAGATAATAGGGAGTTAAGGGCGACATTGAGTGACTAATTTTGATTGTGCAAACCAAAAAGAATCAAAATTCAAAAATTAGAGAATAAGAATGGGAATTAGAAAAAAACAAAAAACAGTGTACACTCATATTAAAGGAGAGTTGTGGGAAGAAAGACACTGATCTAAGTGAGTATGATAAAATCCTGTCACACAGATAAAACAGGAAAGGAAATTTTGAATACATATATTGAATGGCTCACCTAAATGAGATTGGTCCTCCAAATTGGGAGGGTTCATCTGAATGGGTGAATAAACATGAATGAAAGTGATTGGAATTAGACAGGAGAGATGTTGATGGTAGAGTATGAAGAAAGGGAAAAAAATCAAGTCCAAAGGTTGTGAAGGCAAAGAAAGAGGAGAAAGAAGGAGAAAGTGCAAACAGGAATCCTTCAGTGCACAAGTGCAAGTAGCTTTAGGTCCTTTCACACATATTTTTTGTTTAGATCTCAGGCCCTGCCAAGGCCTGAAAAAGGTGTGCAACATATCTCATGTTTCTCTCTTTCTTGCCATATCTTTGACAGCCAAAAGTTTTAAGCTTAACTAAGCCTCCCTTCTGACACAGCCATGTCCACTCCCAAAGAGGGGTTTAGGGCTTATACCCCAACTTTGGCCTGAGACCAGCAGGATTTTCCAGCAATTTTGCGTGAAATACCTTTTTAAGAGCTCTAAACATTGTACACTCTTACAAATAATTGAAAAGAGCTACTTATAAGACTTCACTGCCAACATATTTGCCTCGGGTTGAGAAATCCGAGGCATCATCGAGTGTATATCCTCGGATAAATCCTGTCCGAGGTTTCAATCCGAGGCAATCTTATGCGTCATGAAATGGCTCGGATCAAATCCTCAGACAAGAGCTGTCCGAGGGTTTAGACCCGAGAATACCTCGGATCTCACAATCCGAGGTATAGTGCTTGTACGCATGCTTGTGCCACCTTTACCACCACTTCATTTGAACAAAGTCACACAGTCAAGTTGTTGAATTCTTGTAACTCTGGGTCCACATGTGCACTAAACCCTTCAGAATCACTTGATATTGGAATCAACTTTCCCCACAATCTAGAAGTGGTGATAGGCAAGAAATAGTACAAGGAGAAGCAGAAGCGCCAATTAAAGAAGCTCTGCTGAATCTATTGCAAGGTTTCACAACTTTTAGAGCCCTCAAAAAGGGATTTCAAACAAAAGTGCTTGAAATTCTTGCTGGTCTCAGCCTGGCCAAAGTCGGGGTATAAGCCTTAAGCCCATCTTCAAGAGCGAACGTGGCCGCGTTGGAAGAGGGCTTAGTCAAGCTTAGACAGCCAAGACACAAAAGATATCGTGCGGATGAATGTCTTTGCGATCACAGCACGAGCTCATCTGTGAGCATGCCGACGCGATATCGCACCTGCCAACGTGCTGAGTCCTGATGTAATAGACGTGTTTCAGGTTACGGTTGTTATGCACCTTACGCGTTCTCTTTTCATTTTATCATTTCATTTTACTTTCGATGATGTCATAGGTTTACATAATCTTTATATTTTATTATATATATTCTTTGTTAGAGGGTTATGTTTCTATTCTTCTTCATCGAAACAATTCGTTAATACAAATCACCATTGTTTTTAAGATATAGACTTTTCGTTAGAGTTCTAGTTCTAAAAACATAAGCTTAGGAAGACTCTTCAGAGAATCCGGATTCTTATAACTTCGTAGTTATAGGGATTCTTGAATACAAGCTTGGCCATTACACCTGAGCCGCAGTCTCCCGTAGTGTAGGCGAGGTGCAAATGCCAAGCGAGTTATAACAAAAAGCTCAGGCGTGGTATAGCGTGGTAATTTTTCAAGACCTTTTTCGTCACCGGTGTTTTGTAACGGGTTACGTCACGGGACCCTTTCTATTGGACCCGATCGACAAGTGTGCGCTGTGCGGGTACGATTTGAATTCAGATCGAGATCTTGAAAGCTTTAAAAACCACAATTCAATCTCAACACAATCTCAATCCTTCATTCCTTTTCTTCAAGTTTTACTTTTTCAAGATGATCTTAACTTCATATTTACCGACTACTAGATTAAATAATCTGAACAAAAATCAATTAGTCGAATTATTAACGTTGACTTCATTAAAAAGTGTAAGTGATCTGATTCAAAAAGACCATTCATCCTCAAAGCTGATCAATCTTGTTTTTCTATTCTTGTCATAGGCAGTCTTTTGGTATGTTATCTGGAATGCTTCAATCAAATCTTTTCGCCATTTACGTAGTCGTGGTCTTAGAACGACTATCATGGAACTTCATACTCAAGTTTTAACTGTAAAGCATTTTAAATTTCTCAATACCAATCAAATTTTGTAAGCTTATCTGATGTTTTGTTCACATTTTCGTTGGGTTCTTCAATAGATTGGTTTCAATTTATTACTCAAGATTCCTTCAATGAAAGAAAAAGTTAATAGTCAGCTTGATCAAGCTTCAATTGATATCGAAAACAAATTATCACCCAAAGATTCGAAAGTGATTAAATATTCATCATTACCAGATCAAGGTAAATCATCAGATTGGATTAAAAACGAACTTCAAACATTAGCTTCATTACCTTCAACAGAATGGCGTCAAGGAAAGGTTTCAGGTGCAATTTATCATGGTGGAATCGAATTAGAAGAAGTGATTGGTCTGGCTTTTAATCAATATATGATTAGTAATCCTTTACATCCGGATATCTTTCCTGGTGTAAGAAAGATGGAAGCTGAAATCGTTAAAATGGTCCTCGAGCTTTATAATGCTCCTCTTAATCAAGGAGCAGGTACTACTACAAGTGGTGGTACTGAATCAATCTTGATGGCTTGTAAAACTTATCGAGATTGGGCTCGTGATGTCAAAGGTATCACTGAACCTGAGATGGTGATTCCTATTAGCGCTCATGCTGCATTTGATAAAGCTGGAGATTATTTTGGTATCAAAGTTCATCATATTGCAGTGGATCCTAAGTCTAGAAAGGTTAATGTTGCTCGAGTTAAACGTGCTATCAACTCTAATACAATCATGGTAAGTCGTCTGATTTCGTCTTGATCTTTCCAAGTTTTGATCTGATAATCTTGACTGATTTGCTTCTCTTCACACTAATCTCAATTCTACCTCAGTTGGTCGGATCTGCACCGAATTTCCCAGATGGTGCAATTGATGATATCGTAGGCTTAGGAAAATTGGCCAAGAGATACAACATTGGGTTACATGTAGACTGTTGTCTAGGCTCATTCTTAGTTCCATTTGTCGAAAAATGTGGTTTCCCAATGGATCCATTTGATTTCCGAGTTGAAGGTGTCACTTCAATCTCATGTGATACACATAAGGTTTATCTCTTTTATCTTTTGAATCTTTTCCTTTTTCTCTTCTATGACACTTGTCTGATCCTCGCTTTGACTTCTTTCTCGAACACAGTACGGATTTGCGCCCAAAGGAAGTAGTGTGATCATGTGTGAGTGATGTTTTGGTCCCATGAAGCAAGTCCAATTTAGCTAATTTGATCTCCATCCCGATGTCATCAACAGATCGCAGTTCGACATGGAGAAAATACCAATACTCTGTCTTGACCACTTGGCCAGGCGGTGTCTATGGTACAGCACATTCCTGATCCCAAAACTTTATAGGCCATTATTGATCTTTGAATTTGCAAACTTTAGCTTCTCCCTCAATCGCTGGATCTCGACCTGGAGCTCTCATTGCCGGTACATGGGCCGCAGTGATGTATATGGGAAAAGAAGGATATCAACAAAGTTGTTTAGAAATCGTTGGAGCGGCTAAGAAGCTTGAAAAAGCTATTCGAAATGAGATTCCAGAATTAGAAGTGCTTGGTAATCCATTGGTTTCAGTAGTCGCTTTCAAAACTAAAGAAGATAGTCATGTGAATATTTATTCACTTGGTGATCATCT
Source organism: Melampsora larici-populina 98AG31 (assembly GCF_000204055.1). Classification (NCBI taxonomy): domain Eukaryota; kingdom Fungi; phylum Basidiomycota; class Pucciniomycetes; order Pucciniales; family Melampsoraceae; genus Melampsora; species Melampsora laricis-populina. The sequence continues at coordinate 112,878 of NW_006768859.1, read as the reverse complement.
TGGTAGTAAAGGCTGGCATCGTTAGTTTTTTTTTCATTTTCTTGAAGCTTTGGTTAAGATGTCTAATCTTTCTGTTTGTCTCTAGTTAACGCTTTGCAGAACCCTGCAGCCTTGCATATCGCTTGTACACGACCAACGGTTAACGCTGTTGATCACTTGATCAATGATTTGAAAGAAGCTATTCAAGAGGTCAAAGCTAGTTCTGAAGAATCCAAAGGTGATATGGTCACTTTATATGGTAAGGATCTCTCAGTTGAATCTCTACTAAATTTCTTAAAAAATATGAAACTAAACCAAATGGACGTTTTACTAATAGGTTTAGGTAGTTCTAGTGCAATTGGACCAGGTTTAGTAGCTGATCTTGCAAAGAGATACTTGGACGCTTTATACACTGCTTGCATAACCTTTTTCTTTCTCTTTTTCTTTTAGCGCAATTCACTTCTCATTTTCATTCTATAAATGTTAATTAAAAATCTTTAGACTTTTTGTTTGATGGATCTATCAATTTAACATTCTCTCGATGGTCATTTTTTCCTTTTCGTTAACTTTTGCTATCGCAAAGAGAGTTTGTCACATACACAATTTGAGTTTGATTTTAGATTCATGTTTCAAACAACCAAAAATCGATGAAATTTATCGTAATAGTGCCAAGATTTGTGACTCCCAATCTTCTTGAACTGGAAGGCAGAAAGATCTCTCAAGAGTGAAAACCCAATCAAATGCTCATAGTCTTTTTTCGTATACTCTCATGTTTGATACGTTCTCATGGAATCCCGTGATACCGTATCTTACTCTGAGCTTAAAGATCTACATCAAACTCCACAAGTATATCATTCCTAATACATAGGTGAACAATCCCAGCAATAATGAAACGTTACACTGTAATCCTTCTCCTGTGTTCAAATGAAACAACAAAAATCATTCTCGCAAAACTGACTAAAAACTTCTCCTGCATAACGTTTCTTCAGAAAATTTACCCTTTGCTTGTTGCCCATAACGGAACAAAGTGACAACTTTGTTCCAAAAGATGTCCACATCTCCTCAACCTTACCTGCTAAGATAAACATCCAAACTCAAACCCCTTGAATCGAATCCACAATTCTTTCATCTCTCTCTATATAAACCAACAAAAAACCCTTTTCAAAGATTCTTAAAACCATATGCACTAATTCTTGGATCAATCAAATACCTAAACTTATAAATTACTTCATCATAATTAAATACCAATAAGATTCAAGACTCAAAAGTCAAAAGCCAAAACCAAAACCGAAAAAGAAAAACCCCACAAAATATATTATAATAAGATTGAAAAGAAAAAGAAAACCAAAGGAAAACCACACACACACACTTTTTTCAAAAAAAAATACAACAAACATATAATGTATTTTCATTATGACACCAAAAACCAAAAACAGAAAAAGTAAAAGAAAACCTTCATCTGAATCTAAACTGCTTTTTTTTTCTTCATTCTTATTTACAATTTTTAAAACAACAACAACAACAACCAAAAAAAAATACATAAAAATGTGTCATTAAATAAAACACTCGAGAAAAAAAAAACACTTGAAAGAAAAAATAGTGAATGTAAAGCAATGAAATCAAACAAAAAACACAAAACAAAAACATAAGAATGTATAAATGTTAATGAAAGATAAAGAAACACACACACATATGTTTATCTAAACACACACTTCTAGTTTCACTTACAAACAAATTACCAATCATTTCGTTTTCTCTACATCTCTTTTCGTTCTGCTTTCTCTTTGATGATGATGATGATGATGATGGAAAAAGGAAAAAAAGAAAGACTTAATCTTGAAAAAAACAAAATCCACTCAAAGAAATAAATAAATAAATACCCAAATCGATTGAAAAAAAAAATAACAAAGAAAAATCTATTTTTCAAAAACCAGAAAGATGAACTTATATATATGCTATAAAATAAGAAAGAGAAAATGATCTTCAAAGATTAAAGCCCAAGCCCTAATCCTCCACCACTACCAGATTGTGTGATTCGATGTCTTCCAACCGCTCCTGCTCCTCCTCTACCGTTACCTGCAATTCCAAGATCAAGGGATTGAGCACGAGCACTTAATCTACGAATCTGTTCTGAAATTTGTTGTTGTTGAATCCTAGCAGCTGTTTCAGATCTCTCATTATTAATCTGAATAAAACAAACACACAAACATGTGATTAGCACAGAAAAATCAAAAAACATCATTTACATCAAGTCACTCACAACCATCTGACGAGGTATAGTATGATGCCAATCAGGACCTACACTACCAACTGCACCCAATCCACCTGACACTCCATAAACAGGAGGATTATGGTTATAAATCCTACCAACCGGCTTAGGAAGGATCGTATTAGATGGAGTTCCGTATCCACCGTAATGTAAACCAGGATTATCGAATGGTTTAAAGTCTTGATGATGTCCTCCAAGATGATGAGCAGTCGTTTGGCTTGGTCCAAGAGGGAATAACACATCCGTAGGAGTAGGAGGAGTCGGAAAAGCAGATAAAGAGTATGAACTGGAAGTAGTCCGGCTTCTGTTTCTGACATACCTTCCTCCTATGACCTCGGGCGAAGCTGATTCGGCTCTAATCTGAACCTAATGATGTAGGAAAAAACAATGATCAGTCAAGTTCGCTTCAGAGATCCCTTTCGAGAAACTAACCTTTCGGTCCACTAAAAACTTTTCCAATCTGGCCTTGGCGTTTCTCAACCACTCTACATTGACACCACCACCACCAGTCGAAGAATTGAGACCCAAGATACTAAACTTGATAATCACCTCTTCACCTTGACTGATAACTCGAACATTCACATTCTTACAAGCTTCAATGACATCCCTTTTGAAATCTTCAGATCGAATCGCCTTCATCAAATCTTCAGAAACAGGTAATCTACGTTCACTTTCTAAACCCACATGAATCAATATCATTTGAATAGCTAATTGAAGTTGAGTCTCAGGTCCAAAGATTTCAATGTGTTCAATTCCCGATTCACTAGAAGGAAAATAAAATCGAGTACCAGTCTTGGTTTCAATATCGTGTAAAAAGATTCCCTTTTCTCCCAATAGGGTACGATGCGATTGTCGTGGGATCGAAATCTTTTCAGTAATATAATTCTTATCTTTCGGATGAACAAGCTCCATGACAGATTGCTTGAGATTCTCAAGGTTTGAGGCATTCTTGGCAGGAGTGCTAAATAAATCAAACAGAGAAATCAGCCAAACTAGCCAAAACCATCCATCAAGTATCTTCACTTACCGTGCAATCACATTATCATGGTTATCCACATATCCACCCAAGTTATTGAATTCATCAGCATTTGAAAACTTTACATAAACTCCATACTTCTTCATAATCCTTTGAATGTTTTTCCCTCCCACACCAATAATTCGTTTATGGTAGGATTCAGGGATATGAAACGAAATCTCAGCCGGAAGTTCTTCTTGAAGCAATTTAAGTCCAGCAAGAGCAGCCGTAGAGCTACCCGAGAGATCAATCAAAAAGTTGTAATCGTTAAAAGATTCAAACTTGATCTTCACATTTGATCCCTTCATGATCTTGTTGAGCTATAAGAAAAAATCACCACTGTCAGTCTAAATCGTTTGAAAAGCTGATTCCAAACCTTGCTCACCTTTCCATTCTTTTTACCAGAGATAAAGTCTCGATGTTCACAAGCAAGTTCAACTTGAAAACGTATCTCAGCTTGGAAAGGTTTCACCAGATCCAAATCAAGTAAACGATTGACAGCACCAGTCACTTCAACCTCCGTTCCATAAACTTCAAAACTATTGGTACCTTTAAAAACTACTTCGGCTCCCGTATCAGCTGCAATAATGTTCAAAGCTCGCGTGACCTCGTTTTGATTCAGAGCATCAGACCCGGCGGTACTCGAGAAAAAGTCATTATAAGACGTAGACAAAAGCCAAATGTTGGCAGTATAAAATTCGCATGCCTATGAAAATAACATCCATATATAAGTTTCGAAAGACCAAGAAAAAGAAATGATGGAAGAATTCAAACTGACCAATTGCATCAACATTCGAATTGAACGTTCAATAGGAATCACATTATCACCATAAACCGAGATCACACTGATTTGACTTCCAATAGGAGGAAAGTTAATAAATGTACCATTATCATTCATGATACGTTTAATCTCTTCTAATTTTTCCATCAAGATCCAATCTAATTTCCTAGGTAAAAGTGCGGTATCTCTCGAGATGATACATTTACTCTACAGAAATTTTTCAAAAACCAATCAACCAATCAGAAAGATATCAAAAGATTAAATTGAGCAAATCACAAACCTTGTGTAATGAGACTTGGAATAACATTTCTCTAGCACGTTGAACTCCAAAGTATTCACCAGTAATAAAAATCATATTTTGCTTAGAAATCAAAAGTGGATTACGTGTACCCAAGATACCTCCACCTGAAAGTGCAGATGGAAAGTAAATGTTGGTACAGGTTTCTTCTTGAATTGATTGAATCACCATTCGTTTTCGACCGGCAATGATATGATGTAACTTGTAATCAATCTCACATACATCAGAATGTAATGAAATCTATACGGAAAAAAACATATCAATCAACATGATTTCTTGTAATCGGAAACTAAAACTGAGTTTGACTTACCAATTGATCAAATAACACCAAAAGTCGAACTCTAGCTTGTTCCACCGCTTCATATTCACCTCGAATCACTACATCCACCTCACCAATCCCACCATCACTACCGACAATAGAAAGATGAGCTCGAGTGACAGAGGCAATTTCATCCAATTTGCGTTTCATCTGAGGTCTAACAGTAGTACCACCTTCCAAAATATCAGTTCGGCTCATTCGAACCACCCTCTTAACTTCAAATGGGTTCTCTCTCAATAATCTACCACGAGCCATCATGACTTGAGACTGAGCGCCAGAGAGATGAAACGTATAAGCCGAAGGCGTGGTTGATTTGTTCGAGTTAGGTTGATGACAGGTGATGAGACATGGATGTTGTGACATGAGATCTACACAAGTGCGAGAAATAGTTTCGATTGAAGGTAATGGCGAATCAGAGGATGAAAGGTTGAGGTTTGAATGATGAGAAGATGAGGTATGATTAGAAGTCGTTGAAGTAGGAGGAGTATTGTTGATAATCGAATTGGTAGGTGAATGTTGTTGAGGATGAGAAGGTAAACAAGATGGGATTCTAGAGACGAGAGGCGTGGAGGTCGGTAATTCATGATCGGTTGAATCCTCTAGAGAGTTATTTGAATGTGAAGTGGTTGATCGATTGTTGTTGTTGTTGTTGTTGTTGTTAGAATGAGTGTGATTGATGTTAGTAGAGTTTTGATGAATTGAATGAATTGATGAAGTTGAATTATGACTAGTTAACAATGATTGATGAGATGCTGATGAGATGCTTTGATTGCGATGTTGTGATTGTGGTGGTTGTTGTTGTTGTTGTTGTTGTTGTGCTGATGGTTGATGATGAAATGGACGTGGTAAAGTGAAAGAAGAAGAATAGAAATCCATGATGAATTGTAAGATGATGATGAACTTGAAGTGAGTCGAGGTGAGTCTGAGTGGTGGTGGTGGTGGTGATGCTGGTTTGTGTCTTCGAGTGGCAAATTCAGTCAAAACTCAATTTCAATTCAAATCAATCAAAAATGGTAAAAATTATTAAACTATCAATTCAAATTCAATCAATTCAAGATTCACTGGGATCTGGATGGCCAGGTGGATGATGGTGATCTTGGATAATCTAAGCAAATATCTAGTTTGGAATCAGTTTCTGCCATAAAAAAAACACTTCAAGGAGAAAGACAACATACAAACCGATAAGATGGATGTCGATTTGAAGCAATTTGATTTGAATGTTGATTTAATATCGGGTGGTGATTGATGATAGAGAGTGTTTCTTTGGGAATCACTTTAAGTTGAGTTGAATGTGTTGGTAAACTTAATGGTAAGTTGAATTAGATTGGAATCATTGACTTTCTCTTTGAATGTGAAGATTGATGGATTGGATAGAAAGTAGATCGCTCAATCACTTTATAAGAAAAGAGAAACAATCAGATCAGGAAGAGATGATATAGAATTAGTTAACTTTCTGATATCTTGATATAATAATAATAATAGGATAACTAAATTAAATTAAATCAAAATTGAGAAATCGGAAATGGGAATAAGATGATGAAGATGATGAGATGATTGATATAATTGATTGGATGTTTTCTTTCTGAATTCTGAAACGAAGCAAAGAGAGAGTACTAACGCTTTAAAGCAATCAAATTATTATATATATAGTCTTTTTGGTGAATTGGATGACTAGAGTGTTTTAAAAATTAATTAGGTAATTCAACTGCATGAATGTTTCTCAAAGAGTGATGGACAGGATCAAAGATGGACCAGTGAGTACCTATATTCAACGGTACGGTTCTTGAATAATAACTAACTTGATCACTCTCTCTCTCTCTCTCTCTCTCTTGGAGTCGTACCTTAATTTAATTTTAATCAGAATCCAAAAAAAAAAAACATACACACACATCATCATCATCATCAGAAACATAAACAAATGCAAAGTCAACTTCAAATTATACAATACTTCCAAAAGATAACAAACACTTACACGATTTCAATCCTTAGAAATTCAAAAACAAACAACTAATGATCGACTTGTTGCCTTTTTCTGCTTTGGACTTGGTTGATGTTCAATCGGGGTGTGTTTTTTTGCGATTTTGTAAATTAAACAAATTCAGGTGATAAACAATATAAGAAATCGTATATAAGAGTATAAAAGTAGATATGGATGAAGTTTAAGGGAATCGAGATTGGAAGAGGGCTGTTAGTAGCAATGCAAGTGGTTAAAGGTTTGAATGTTTTGTTGAGATATGAAGGACTGAGCGATTAGTTTTGAATTGAATGATGAATGACACTTTATATTCTAAATCCAGTCACCATCACACTTGAAGTCTTGAGATCGATAAACTTCTTCACAAGATCAATGACGTAAGTTTACAAAGATCATGATCTTCACAAGAAAAAAAAAACAAATACCAGAAACACACACACACACATAGAAAGAATGAAGGAATAAAATATGTAAAAGCTCGGAATGATAAGACAAAAAAGAGCCTAATGAATAGTACCAAAAAAGAGGTTAATCATTAAAAGATTCGATTCTATATCTATCAAAAGCGGTGTGGTACTCTGTTCTTGATCAGAAATTTAGGCGCTTCCGCGGGGGTCTTCCAACCGCGAACCCCGACAGAAGTTCACTGGTTGAGATTCTTAAATTAAACAAAACCTCAAATCATCTTCATTGGTATCTTGATTTCAATCTTCATCGGTTTTACGTATTCAATTTCATCTTTCCAATCGAAATCAAGCCGCTGAAACCTTTCAGAAAACTATCTACAATCAAAATCATAAACCATCATCAAATACCATCAAATGCCTTTAATCAGATCTTCATATATTGATATATTTTGTCACTATTGAATAAGCTTCATCACGTCTCCGTCAAGTAAATCCACGGTACATCATCAAGAGAACAGCATACGTCGATCCAAGAAACCTTCACTAGATTCTCGCGCCAAGGTACTTGGGTTTTGCGGGTAAACTCACTGAAGCTTCTCTGAATCAGCTGTGATACCTTCACCCCAGACGATTTACAAGCGGTCAAGAGATTCAAAGCTAGTCAAACTATTTGGTTCAATTAGTGGATCATTTACAAATTCTTTCAATCTTGATGAATTCTTTCTTCGAAAAAAGAAAAATCATAGACTAACCCCATTGGGAATGAGAATTCTTTACAACGAAATCAAATCATCAACATTGAACTTTCCCAAAGGATTATACGACTTTTTCTTTTAAAATTAGTTGGATTATCATTGTCAGTTGTAATCTTTCTTAATCCCATTCTTTGAAGCAGAAACACACAAATATACATTAATTCTCATCGAATTCATCGTTTCATTTTCCAAAAAAAACACTTCATTCTTTGATACATTCAACGATTCCTCAATTCCCAAGTTGATCAATACTAGAAAACCCCAAAATCGTAACCAAATTAGTAAAAAAACACATATAATAACCCAAAGCCGCAATATTTCGGCAAAAAAAATAACTGACCTAAGTTGATCTTCTATTACAGATCTTAACATCCCATCTAAATAAGTTTCCATCCTAATCTTTTCAACTTGGTTTTGGCCTTTAGTCTTGGAAAGTTTAATCTTATTTAAAATCTTAGAATGTGCCAATAAAGGTAACCTTCTTAAACTTCTACCTGACATACCCTATATCATAAGAGAAAAAATACACAAATCAGTTGTTATTTAAAGAACGGTTGGTCATCATTTGGAATTTGAATCAAGAACATCGTTTGAATAGCTTACTTTAGCTTTTTCTGAAATTTTTAATAATTTCATAGAACATCTCAATGAACTACTCTTGACCTTTTCATTCAATTCACTTGGCTCAATCTCTTCACGTTCTCCAAATTCTTCACGACGCAAAATCACTTCTTTATAATCAATTAAAGTCTATTTCAATTTAAACCCAATCAATTTCGTTTCCAATTCTAAGAACAATGATTGAACCTTTGAAATGTAAAACTTACTTTAGGTTTCAAGATTCCTACTTTAATCAATTCATTTAAACAAGTACGTAAGATCCAATAGATAGCTTCAATAGGTGGTAAACCAATATATTGTTTAAGATCCGCTCGATCCATGAATGCATCATCTATTATTTGATAAGATATCAGCAAAATTGATCAATTTAGCCTACTTAAGAGCCTGAAAAGTGACATATCATCCACAACTCGCCTATTGAGCCAGTTAGATTTGAAGTGGTTAGTATCAATACATTTCTTCTGTGTTTGAGTTTATCCAACTCTGTTAATAATGCATTAACTGCCTAAAGGTAAAGAAAATCGTCATCAAGTTTAATCAAAATAAAGAATATAAAATATCAAGTTCATCTCAAAAACTTACTCTTAACGCATCACTTGGTTCATTCCCAGAAGTACCTGTAGATCTAGACCCAGCAAGACTTTCCACCTCATCTACCAAAACCGACCCCGAAAACAAAATCAACTTGTGTAATGTTGAAAGAGTTTGAGACGAAATCAAATTTACCTATTAATACAATCACAAACATATCATCATCCTCTAACATTTCACTAATTTTTAAAAATAAACTTTGAACTAGTTTTCCACTTTCAGAAAACCATTTAGAAAATAATGAATGAGAGTTGATTTCGATCAATTCGGTTTTTTGATACCTATCCATCCAAAAAAGATCAACCCAACCATCATTCGTCAGTTTTAAGAAAAATGAAAAGTTGAATAAGAAAAAGATTTATCCTCACAGATATGAAAGTCGAATTGAGATTTTTTGAGAAAGTGATCTACATAATGAAGTTTTTCCTGTTCCTGGTGGTCCATGTAATAAAATCAATCTATGCCATGCAATTAAAGCTTGATTGACATTTCGTTCTGCAAATATTATAGAAGAATATCTACCAAGAGTAAAATTTAAAAAACGAAATCAAAAGGTTAGTATCACACCAAACCTCAATCTTAGTTTTTGTTTCTTTAAGCTAAACCAAGTTTGGTCAAGAAGAAAGTAAATCAAAATAAAAATCTGAAACTCAACATATAATTCAATAATTTAATTTTCAATCCATCTTCATAAATCAAACTTTCCCAAATACCTTCTAATCGATGAGCAGGTAATTCAAGTTTAGAAGCAGCCACATCTCCATCCTGAATACCATCATGTGATTCATCATCTAAATTTGATGATGGGTTTTGGAAATCAGATGATGAGATTTCAGTGGGATTAGCTGACATGATCGAAACCTTATCTTCGCCTTCTAATGGAATCTCATAAATATGAATATGTAATTTGACTTCTTGTAATGGTACTAATCTTGATGGATGGGCTGTAAAGAATAAATCAATCAGATTGATTCTCTGTAACGATTGGAATTTGATTTGATTGATTGTGTTCTTAAAAACTTACCTGATTCTGCACAATATACATGATCTACTTCATCTTCTAAAAATTTTATATCTGCCCAACCTGGAATAGTAGCATGAGTTTCTAAACAAGCAAAACTAATCCAACCAAATCAAAATCATTCAAAGGTAATCAATCTCAGTATCATTCAAAACCTTCAGAAATTGAATGGGATTTTTGGTTTTGGAAAACTTACTTATCAATTATATAATTTCCAATAGATTGTCGAGCAGTATCATACAAAATAGTAGAACCTGGCTTTAATCTAACTTCAACTATCATTCATCTCAATTTGTTTTTGTATATAACACACCCCGCACCCGCCAAATTTAAAAATGTTGAATAAGTTTCTGTCATCCAAACCCAAAAGATAAACAAAATCCATTATCTGTATGAAAGAGGTTGATTGATTTGTTAACTGACTATGTAAATCGAATTGAATTTGATCGTCTGTTTCACTTTCACTTTCACTTTCATCATCATCTTGATTTATGGGTGATTTTGATCGTTGTTGATTTGATGGTAAATCAGTTTGATGTTGAGTTTCATTGATATCTCTTTTTCTTTTGGTATATGTATTATTATTTTCATTTTGTGAATCATCTTGTTGAAGTTGGATTGAGTTTTGATTTGTTAATTTTGAAGTTGATGGTGGTGAAGGTGCTATTAAGATCACATTATTTGACATTTTGATTTGATTGATTGATGAATTGGTTTGCAATGTATGCTAAAGTAAAATGGTCAAGTTGACTTTCTTTCTAGATCACTTCAGCACTTCTTAAGTTCTTCATCACTTTCTTTCGAAAAAACCGATTGCTTGGTCTAGCCCCCGGTACCGCGGGCTAGATTGAGATCCGGCCAAGGGGCATCCAATCAATCAGCTCGGACTCAAGGCCGCATATCGTCTGAATGTCATTTATCAATTTGTTCTTGAGCAGACACTCGCACTTCTCGACATATTAGTTTGAAGTCAGAGATGATGACCTTCTCTTACTGTTAACTGTGATCAATGCACATCTCTCATACATACTTGATGACTCACAAACCAACCAGACAACAAAACTCTAATCAAGATCAACATCGACATTCTATTCATAAAAGAAATCTTTTTTTCTCAATACAAACATTAAAAGCATTCTTTAGTTAAAAGAGAGATAGACAATCAAAATCAAATCTTGCTTTCCAAGAAAAAAAAGAAATTACAAACATAAAAAAAAACTATCACTAAAAAATGTTCATAAGAATTTTGTTTTTTCTATTTAATTTTTGTTTTTTTCAATATTTTTTTTTGTATCAAAGTAATAAATTGAGGGGAAGAGGGATTTTGCTTAACTTGACATCTCACACAGCACATCGTAACCAGGAGCACACGCACAAAAAAAAAGTAATCATACACATAATTCTTCACACGAAAAGACTCAAGAACGACAAGTTACAGATAAAGAAAGAAGAAACTATTTGATGAGCAATATTAAAATGTTTATAAGATTTGGTACTAAGACCAATATATTTTCTATCCGAACCTTTGAGTTCACAATTTTAGTGCTTCAGGAATTCTCAAAAGAGATCTGACTCTTTCCATTCAGGTTTTGATTTCTCGATGTTCTCAAAATAACCACCCTAAAAACAATGAAATCCACAAAAAGAAAGTCAAGAAGATTGGTCAACAGAGAGTCATTTGAAGTTGATATACGTCCAAAATAAACCACAAACTCGATAAATCCAATGTTCAGATCCCGGTGACTTTTCAAACCAAAACGGTACATGGTCTGCTTTCTTTCGTCGCTCCCGTTGACGTTCTTCTAGTCGCTCTTTCAAGACTTCAGCTTCGTCCATCTTTCCTTCTTCCATCAGACGTTGATCAGGTCTTAACCTTGAGTCTGTTGGTGCTAATCTTGATTTTGGTCTCAAATCTTCTGTGATTTCATTCAATTCAATTGCGAATTTACTGAAGCCATAATAATCCGATGCACGCTCAGGCATTGGATTGGCTTCAAACACCAACTCATCTGTGTCTGATCGTACTAATTCGCTATCCCATTTTCCTACCACAGTCGCTTGTACTTCACCATCGCCATCCATGACTTTGATTTCTACCTTATTTCGAGATCCTTCACCCCCAAAGGTCGTTCCTGGCTTGAATTCGATTGTGGCTTTTTCTGGCCCGAGGTCATTTGATACCGTTACTTTGCCAATATGTTCAAGATATTTGGTACCGGACATCAAATTGCGCCTAAACATTATGACCGCACAAGCCGTCAGTTTACGAAGCTGATATTTTATAAACTTGTCTGTACACATCTAGACCAGTAAGGTAATCGAGGATACAATCATAGTACGATAAAAGAAAGGCTTACACAAACGAGCTAGGCTTATCCCAATGGAAGACACCTGACGGCTCACCGCTGGTAGCACCACCCTCATAAATTGTCAATCGATTGAGTCCCTCACGTATGACTTCTAATGACTTGCCCCAAAACTTTTGACGAATGGATGAAGTGAGTTCAAATTTCCAACCGTCACCTTCAGCGTATGCTGCCACTGTTCAATTGATGCCACCAAATCTTCATCAGTAATGTATTCCAAGTATAAAACAAAGAAAATAATCCACTCAACTGATGGGAGGATGATGTGAGACTTTTTCAGAGACATACTTCATTCCTTTATCTGGTCTCACACATTCATAAGTCTCACCTAAAATCGGATTACTTCATGCGGTGGAACCAACTGATTAGTATTAGCAAGATTATATGCCATGTAATGAATCGGACGAACAATGGTTTCCGCGTTGCGCGAGTTTTAGTAGCACAAAACGCACTGACAGCAAAAGCGGAGACGAATACGAGGCGTTCGATCGGATCGGAGCTCGCCACAGCTCTGGTGACTAACATATCCGAGTACTCGACCTCTTCACAGAGTTTTTGTAAGGCTGACAAGGGCTCGTTGAATGAGATGGGAAACGATACTTGTGAAAGATCCTACAGTGATGGGGCAACCCCGTCAATACCATATGACGTGGAAACACATGGTAACGGAGAATTTACTCACTTTGCCTACGTTCTTCCTCAACATTGCAAACACACTGAATTCGTCTCCTGAGACTTTCGCTGGGAGTCGCGTGCGTCTCTGTACGTGCTGTGTGGTCAATGCTACCGATGGTCGGTGGTGGTGACGATGACGTTGTGCAAGTTGAAGAGGCTGGGAGTTGACGAGACTCTTCACCGTATGGACACTGTCAGTTCTCCGGTGACTCGGCTCATCGGCCTCACTTGACGAGTCCGTCTCTGAGTCATCACTGCTGATTGCACCGCCATGACCACTGGTTCCAAATGACTCGAATTCGGTCTCCTCCGCATGTCCCGGGTGAATGGCATCTAGATCTACAAATCCACCCTCTTCCGAGGCTGCGTCATGGAAGGTGAGGTCGCTCTCAGTGTCGTTGCTATCTGACTTTGCGTCGAGGTCAGGACATGGACTCGGTTTGCGCTCATTTGGGCTGACACTACCACCACCGTTTCGCTGAATACTCAGGGATCGGTTTGGTGGTTTAGCGGAAGTAGCTGTCAGACCCGATTGTGAGGGTACAGGAGGTGCAGGACCAGACTTGATAAAGGTGTCCGAACCCTGACGAGGAATAGGTGGTGTGGTCAAAGAGAGAGTTGATTGATTCTTGATGGAAGTAGAATGTGCATTGAGAAGGTCGACAAGGCCAAGGTGCACTGCCCTGAGCTCGCTCAAGGCATCGGTGATAGTCTTCATCAGTTTGGGCCCATCATGAGGGGATTGATGGCTGTGATGGCGGAACAAATGAGGTTTCTTTCCTTTAGGTGTTGATGAATTGGGAGAGATGTTGGAATAGTTGACGATAGCGACACTCGCTGCAGAGTCAGAGAATGGAGGAGATGCGTTCTCCGGATGGGCGAGTAAGAAATCGCGTAAGGGAGCTTGTATAGATTCGAGGGCTACGAGGGGCTACAGTATAAATAACATTCGCCGCAAGGTGAGACGTTAGATATAGTCACGATCAATGGAAGATAAAACAAAGACTAACAGCTTGCATCTTAGATACCGAATGATAGATTGTAGACATATCGAGTGGCCTCAAAGCATTGAGATCCGCAAAATTGAGACCAAGTCCGAGGCAAGGTCCACCACTTGACTCTGAGCCTTTAGTCTTTTTCGCTGCTTTTCGACGTCTTTGTCGACGCTCATGTTCTTTGACGCCGCCGTTGGTGACGAGAGACTTTAAGATGTTTGTCCAGCGTACAAAGTCAGAGTCCGAAAGAGTTTTGATGTGCATGACCAGTGAGCCACCGGAATCGATATGAATTGACTTTGAACGCCGAGAGATTGAGATTGATGCAAGACTGATATACACTGAATCCCTGATTCTTGACTGAGGTGAAAAAGAGTATGAGAGGGTAGCAGGTTGATCGGTGAGGTAGAAATATCGCCTCGCAAATCCTGTGGGTAATGAACGAAAGAGACAGTCAGACCGAGGCAGCAACAAACCGTGTTAGTGGGATTATTCAACCTTGCATTTTCTTGCGCTTTTTCTTCAACATCCTAAATCAGAGTGAAGAAAGAATGGGGTCAGTAGATTGAACAAGATCTACATAGAGAGAGAGAAAGAGACTGACCATCCTTCAAGAATTGGTTGACCGATAAGAGAATTTGGCTCAGGTGGTGATGAGTTTGAATTCATGTTGATTTGTGAAGTGGATCGATAGTTTGATGAGGTTTTGAGATTGAGAGAGACTTGATGTGGAATTGGGTAGTAAATCGATTTTTGACTTTTAATTCGAATCAAAATTAAAAGTGATAGGTCTTCACCAAATCACATCGATACCAATCTACCGAGAAAGTAAACTCCTATTGAATAAATAATCTGAACATTGGATGGGTCCTGCAATTCATCAGCCGCTATCCGTTAGCGGCTACTACACTGTGTAACAAGGACGGTCACGGTACCATCTACCCCGCAGCTTGTTGTCTGACACTCTGTCGTCCAAAATGTGAATACGTGTGACATCTGTACGCAATCACAACCATCAGATGATTGGCCTTAATTTTCCATTTGATTCAACCTTCCTTTACCCCCTCCCGCTGGCGTTATATCCCTAGAGCTCTAGGCGGGATGCACCAAAAATATGATGATGAATTTTCGTCCGAAATCCAATTTGTCGCTTTGGACCGTGAGTCTCCAGGATTTGAAATCTGGAGTTTGACAGTGATCTTCAAATTGGTCCGCCAAGATCTGTGACGCTTTTGTTTTCACAAAAGATGGATCCAAAGCGCTTCGGCAATCCGAGAAGCTTGCGAGAAGCTCGCGAAGCGGGGCGTGGTGGACTCTTTTGCCTGCTTGCATTTTGCCAAAGTGACAAAGCTGAGGAGATAGCAGGCACGCGTAAATACGGCTGTTGAGGCTTCATGAGGAGGACAGTTGAAGGGAGTGTTCTCTTCAAGTTTGTCTTCGTCAGTTTTATGATCAGTTCAGATGGCCAATCAACAATAAAATCAAAACTTTTAGTATTATCAATGAACATTGTGTGAAGAGGAGCTCTTATTAAATATTAAATTCACCACAACTCTCACACTCAAACATTTATTAAAGCAAATTTATCAATCATTTACTTTACTATTACTTTATTTGCTCTTTCTTTCAGAAGAAAGAAATCAAATTTTGGTTATTTCAATCATAGTTTGAGTGTGTGTTTTGGGTTTAGAAATTAAGAGAACAAATAAAAAAAATAGAAAACAGAACACTTTAAGAAGCAAGGTTTAAATTAATACAAGATGAGGATCGGACGCGAGAAGACATAGAGAGACTTAGTGAGAATAAAGAGTAAAGAAGATGTGAATAGATATTGTCAGTTGAATTAAAAGAGAGGTTATTAGTGATTAGCTATGATTATGGCAAGATTCACTGAATCAATCAATTACAGATTGAAGTGAAGAGTGTTGAAAGAATTGAATGAGCACGATTGATCGAAAACAGTGCGAGTGATCAAGTTGAAGAAAGAAGAGAAGTCGGACAGAATTATGGTCAATATAGTAGCTGATTCAGTCTGGATTATGGGTTATGGAAGGTTCAAATTTGCAAACATGTTAGAATACAACTTTATCACATCTTGATTCTTTACAGCCCATTGGAGAATGGTTGCTTTTTTTGAAAAGTGCATCATGGTGGCAGTACAAATCATGGAGACCTATTAAAGAACACTCAGAAAAAAAGGTTGTCACAAATTTGGTTTAGAAAAAGAAGAATAACAATCAAAAATTGAGTAAATACTGTTGCAGAAAAGAAAAGCAACAAGTAAAAGAAATTGCAAGTGAAGACAGTCAAGTAAAAGAAGGATAAAAGCTGCAATGAGAGGTGAGTTTCATGAGGTCAGATGTGGCGATTCTCTTACCAGCTCCCAAAAAACAATGAAGGAGGCAAAAAAAATAAACTTTGAGAGACCACAAGTTAGGAATCCCATCAACGGGCATTGGGATTGAAATGATAATCAAGTCCACCACCAACACCCAACTTGCAGTGCAGACTGCGAGGCACAGCCTGCGCCTGCGCTGTGGCTCAGCGCAGGGGTTTTTGAAAATCTGGTGACTGCGCCTTTTCGCAGCGCGGTGGATGTGTCACTGCCGCATATGTTCTCCAATGGAAAACTGAAAAATGGGCTTTCCATCCGCCAAAAAAACAATTTTTTTACCCACTGCGCTGCGCTGGAGCGCACCGCAGGGGCCTCAAAGATTTTGGGTCACTGCGCCCCAGCGCCGCGCAGTGGGTTTTGGAATTTTAGATTTTTTTGGCGCAGTGCAGTTTTGCGCATTCTGCGCCGTACTGTGCTGACAACGGGTGTTGCCACCACATTGTGTGATTAACTTTATCGACTTTCTTCATCATTTACCAGCTCCCACAAAACACTTTTCAGTCAACTTTACCCACTGTACTAACTACAGCTGGTCCCGTATCAGGAAAACTCCAGAACATGATTTTTATTGACTAAGAATTGGGGTTAGGGTTTGATTAACATAGTGGAATATGGTGACATGGTTGTGAAAGAGAGGACAAGTTGTAAATAAAAATTATGGTATCAATATAGCTATTGGTCTGGGCTGGATTTTTTTCAAGATGATGATGACCTACTCTAGATATGTCTAGCCAACAGAGGAAGAAAACTTTATTCTTGATTCCTCTTCAATCAGTTTCTCTTCACCTTATCCATCTTCCAATCTCTGTACACACCAGTACTAGATAGTGTGTTTGACATATATATTATACAGCTTTGTCAGTTATCTTTTTGACAACATATACAGTCCTATTTCTCACAAATTGGTTTATATTACTGAAATCAATTCTCTGTGTTATCCAACCCTGGGCCAGCAACACAGATGTTGTGTGCTGCACTGCAAGCGTGTTGTGTTTTTTGACTACACTGCACTGCAGATTTAATATCTAGGTTGTGGCCTAACCTGTGGCGCAACAAGTTCCCTGGGATCTCTGTTGTCAACATTTGTTGTGTTGCTTCTCATAAAAAAAAGATTTGGCTTTTTTGGCGCTGTGGCAAATGTTGCATTATGCAAGGGTGAAGGTGCCACACAACCTAGCCCCACTGTTTCTTGTTGTGGCACTGTGCGCAACACAGCATGAGTCACTACATTTTGTTGCTTGTGGTGGTGAAACATAACAAAAAACCCCAATTTTGTGGGGTGGTGTGTTGCTGGCCCAGGGTTGCCTTATTGTGCAAATCATACAGTTACACATAGGTCATGTCCCTTTTGCTTTGTTTCTCCTAAATTTCTTTTCTCCTTCTGAAGTTTTATGTAGTTTGAAATAGCAAATCAAGAATCAAAATGTCACATAAGAACTGTAAAATCTTCTACAGATTTATGCAAACAGGGGAGGCAGCAGCACATATGACATGCATACCCTCCACACAAGTTTTGTCCTTACTGTCCCATTCAACCAACCCAAATTTCATCAGCATTTCTCTGTGTTTGTTATCAAAGCTATTGGGATTGATAGACAGAACAGCATATTCTGTGATTCTGTTGTTTGATGTCTATGTTCAGGGTATTGGCCAATGAGTAGTATACCGTCCAACAAAATTGTTTTTGGCAAGAACCATCAAGTTTGTGATCAGGTTCAGGGCCCAGGGTTACTGGCAAAGGCCTGCATAGGAGAGGTTCTTACAAAGAAGTACTCTGAGGGGTTTCATACCCTACTGCCTGGTATGAAGGTATCACCTCCCTTACTTGGTGCTGATAAAGCACCACAAATATGTGAGTGTGTATAGACATGAGCTGCGGGAAGCCATTGCTGATCAACCGCATCAACAAGGATACGAAATGGGTATTTTTTGATCCATTAATTTCTTTTGCACATAATATGGTGGAGCTTGCTTGCACAGGCGTTCCACTGGTCTTGCGGAACTCAGATGTGCAGAATGCATATTGACTGCTTCCCAAGGCCCTGGCAGTGGCATGGCAGATGCACCAGGTGTTTTGTATCAATCACGTGTTTTACATTGACAGGTGTGCAAACTTTGGTTCCAGTGTGTCTCCTAAGTTGTGTGGTTTCTTTTTCTCGTTGGTTCTATGTATCACCAGGACCCTTTTTAATATTTGTTGTATGAACATTCTGATGGACAGCACTTGGGGTGTGAGCCCAGTAACATCCATGGTTGCTTTTCTTGGTCACTAACCATTGGTCATTACACCACAACAAAGACACACACTCAAGACTAAGGACTTAGACTTATATGTAACTTGTTTCCTTGCTTCCTCTTGCCTGGTTCCTTAGAGATATTGGGACTGATCATGCTGCCTCTACCTTTGGCGCCAGGCTGTGCTTTGTTGGTATTTGAAATCAAAGATCAGGTTGCTTGGGTTCTAGAAAAACCTTTTGTGGTGTCTGACAGTGTCCCGTCCAAATTATCCAGTGAAGGTTCTTCCCAAACCTTACACTTTCGTTCTCTCTTTTGGACAACAAGAAAGCAGACTTAGTTGTGGCTCTCAGGACTTTCACCAACACCAAGTCCAACATGCTTTGTGAATAGCAGTCCATTTTGGGTTGGTTGTTGTGGGGATTGATTCCATTCCCCTATGTTTCTTGGGCCCTTCAATCAGTGTGGTACAAGATATCTGTAAAGATCCACAAGTCCCTTGTGGTTCCTCATAACAAGTCTGTGCCGTGTGACTTTTCTTGGCTAGCAGATACACTGGAGCTGTCCAATGGCAACAGATTTCTTGATCTCTCCATTTGGTCTTTCTCCAAGGCTGACTTTCTTGTGATGGCAGGTGCCTGTCCTAATGGTTTGGGTGCGTGGCTTCCCAACACTGCAGAGGGATTTCATTTTTATTGGGTTTTGCCTTGCAAAGACATCTACTGGGATGAGTTGGTTGTAACCTCCCACACAATTCTCCTTGGTATTGAGTGTGGCACAAACCACATCCTTGTGTGCTCAGAATATTCCAACATGTGTGATTTGTTCCTCTCCCATCAACTGGTGGAAAAGGTTTACAACATGCATTTAGTTCTTTGATTGCAAATTTGGTCAAAGCACAGGTCAATGCCAGGGTCAGTCACCTGCCAGGAAGTAAGAATGTCTTTACAGACACATTATCTCACAGGGAGTTGGACAACTGCAGGGGTCTTGTCAAGGAGGCCATCATTTTCCCTTTATGAGCATTCACCAGCCTTCCTGATGATGGCATCCCCATCCGTCCCTCTTGCCATGACATCCTCC
>NW_006768859.1:61871-92660 GCF_000204055.1 Melampsora larici-populina 98AG31 | reverse complement strand
CCTGTCAACAGATCAGTCATTGTACTGGTCAATGTATCTTTCATTTGACTGTCAGGGCCTACCTTTCAGGCGTTGCAACTACCTTTAGTCTCTCCATCCCCAATGTCACCAGCATCAAAAACAGAAAAGAAGTCAGGGACATCCTCAGAGGATGTCCCAATCCTTTGTAAGGAGCCTCTGGCCCTGCAGGACCTCATCCTTGTCTCATATACCACTTCTCAAGATTCTGGATTCACACTCTTTCTTGCTATGGTTTGCATGGGTTTTCACCCTCTACATTGTTTGGAGATTGTTGTACCAACAAAGCTCTTCTGCAATATGACAAGGCCATCAAATGCACTACTCTTCTTGTATCTCAGTGTGGGAGATTTATTCAATACATGCTTCCCTACAACAAGAGCAATCCGTTTTTCTTTGTTTCCCCTGTTATGCTTTGCCATTGTGGAATAGAGGGCACCTGCCCACTTTGGGCTCTCTTATATTATCTCAAACTTTGCAATACATCTTTTGTAGTGTCTCCCTTCCTATTTATCACTTCCAACAGCAGTCACCCTTTCTTGCTCCTGTTTCCAGCATTGTGTTTGTTTGTTTTTCACAAAGGACAAATATGGTCACTTGATGAGGTCAGGTAGGTTTTCCCCTTGATTACATTTGAGATGTTGGACAATGGTCTAGCAAATCCTTCAATACATACATCAGAGACCACCCAGTGATGTGTCTTCCAATGCAATGAAAGTTTCCTCGGTCCACCAATGGCCATTTGGGAGCTGATTTGCGGTTTGGGCCTGTCACACCTGTTACCATATGTCAGTAAGTCCACCTCCCAAACCAACATGCATGTTTACACTATACCTCACACTATTTGTGTGAGCCTTGTTGGACAATCATTTAATGCTTTGAAAAGCTCTTCTCAAAATCATGCTTCTCATATTTTGGGTTTCATGGCATCTTTAAACCACATTTTTCCTTCCATCACAAGTATTGATTCTCACCATCACCATTCTGCCATCTCAGGTGGGAAGATGGGGGTTGACTTGTTGTTCTTTTGTTTTTTGTTTCTGTCCAGCTCTCACACCCCAATTCTACTTCTGTTCGTGCCACTGCTTTGCGTACACCATTGTGAATGAGACACATCCAACATGCCATCTAGCCAACATATGTAAACCTTTTCCCACTACATAAAACAATCAGTAGGATTTTCTAACATTTGCAATATGAAAGGAGCCAATATTGAGCTGCAGCTGTACAAATCAATGGTGCAATTTGTAATCTATGTAAACCCCGTGATCCCCCACTCTGGCTTTGTTCTATGATGAGCTAAAGACCTATTGAAAACGTCTTTGAACATGCACAAATGAACTGGCCTGCCAGTGATCACCAATCTGATGCTGTGAGTAGTTTTTGAGCTTCAATGTTTTCTTTGTTGGAGTTGGACAAATCATCAACCACTACTGTTTTCTTTTCCTTTTTTTGACTTTTAAATTGAGACAGAATGATATTGTTGATTGAGACTAGGCAATGAGAATCAGGGCTGGGGGAGACCATGCCAGGGGTTGTGGTCTGCTTGCAAGGTTGTACAGGATGTTTGGAGGTCACAGAAGACATGCTAAGCAATGTAGTATTGGATGGAAGTGCTAGCACAACTGCTGAGGAATGTGAATAGAAGCAATTTTGATGGTAAGTCAGATGGAAAAAACCACAAAGCACCACTGCACATCAGCTTCCGCAAGCGCAGATTACGCAGTGTTGCTATGAAGGTCAAGTCATTAAGAGTTGAGCTTGTAAAGATTGCAGTTGTTAGCAAATATCAAAGTTGGGTTACAAAAACTGAAGCTGGGTGCTGTTGTTGAGAGCTACTCAACAATTCCTTGGTTTTGAAGTGAGTGAGGCAAGTAAGAGCTTTAGTCTTGAGAAACAAGTTAGGCCAGATGGAGCCAGCGGCTCTCACAGCATGGCTGAAGTGATATATGGCTCTTTGATCTACCATTAGCTTCTGGAGCACTCCTTCTCCTGAATCCTTCTGTACAATGATATTATTGCTCAAAAAGATCAAGCTGGCATTGCCAATAGATAGCTACACAGAAGACATTGTCCACTTTGAACTACCTGGCACAAACATGTTGATGGTACTGGTTGAGAATAAAATATGACTAGAGTATATGCAACTGGAACTGTGTGTGAGTGTGCGGACTTCTTTGTGGAGATAATCTGTATCTTTCTTTTGGTCTTGTCACAAGTTGCGTCCAAAATAAGTCCATTGTACCTGATGATGACAGCTCTCTCTGAGACATCAGTAGGATTCATCAAGATCATTTTCATGTGAGCTCTGGGACAAGTGCAATATATCAAATGAGGCTAAATCATGTACACCTGGTCATGTTCTAGTCCTCTTATCCAGTAAAGTGGTAAAAAAATTACACATATTTCACAACAACAGGCAAGTTGTTGTAGCACAATAATACACAAAAATTTCTAACTTGAAACCTCCTATCATGTCAGACAATCTGCCTCTCTTTGAGCAGAGTTGATTGTCATAAAGCGCAGGGGGTGGCTACGGACATCATAATCATAGGCTTGAATTAATTCCTAAATCACTCAATCAAAGACTACATAATCAGACTATTCATCTTCCACCAAACTGGACGACTTTCTTGAGACAGAATTTGGCTCATAACAGGCTCGGAGCGAAGTTTTAAAACAATCTTCTTAACATTTCCTTTGCGAGACAAGCCAATTTGTATGGTTCACACATCAGTCATTGACGAAGCCTGATCCGCAATGGCACAACGTATACATTGTAGATGGACTACCGCTTTCATAACTTAGTTAGCGATAGTCAATATTGTACACAAATGCAACCTTTGGGGGGCGTATTCATATTTTACAGGCATCAGCAATTCACTGATCGTTATCAAATTGGCTGTATGCATATGGAAAAGTCGATCGTTCAAGACCTTCCTTGAACCTCTGTCTCCGGATTGAAAGCCGACATCAATCTTGCATTTGTCGAACAGGATCTAAGGCAGATGATATCAGCAACGCATGATTCTGCAAGTCTAGGAAATCAATGGTCCAACTCACCAAAGTAAGGGTGCGACATAGCTTCCTTTGCAGTCAGACGTTCCTGATGATCATATTGAAGAAGCTTGTCCAAGAAATCTGTATTGGAAGATATTGAGAGGTAAGCGGTTACCTCCTTTGCACACTCCAAGCTCGAGCGCACTACTCACCAATAGCTTCGTTCGAAATGTAGCGTTGACTAGAGATATTGAAAATGTCAGTATCTGGAATGCACAAACCAGTGCTCGCACTGAAGACTTACTTTTCAGTGGTCAAGAATCGACTCCATGGCTTTCTCTGATATCGACCCAAGATCTCATCGTAGTGCGCATCCAGCTCGATATCATACTTTTCCAAGTAAACATACAGCTCATCAGTACCCAAAACTTTGGTTATCTTGACAAGTTGATCGTAGTTATCATGGCCATGAAAGAATGGCTCTTTGCGAAATATCTAAAAAGATTCATAAGCCACGAAGAGGGTATGAGAGGTTGAGCACAAAGGTCAGCAAGTCTTGATATAGGACTGTTCCGAGAGCGCTGACCATTGACGCGAACATGCAGCCTAAACTCCACATATCCAAACTATAATCGTATTCTTGAAAGTCCACCAAGAGTTCTGGGCCCTTGAAGTATCTTGATGCCACTCGTACATTGTATTCCGTATTAGGGTGATAGAATTCTGCCAAACCCCAATCGATAAGACGCAACTGACGTCGATCATGATCAATCATGACATTGTGAGGTTTGACATCCCTATGAACGGAAAACATGAC
Organism: Melampsora larici-populina 98AG31; assembly: GCF_000204055.1. Classification (NCBI taxonomy): domain Eukaryota; kingdom Fungi; phylum Basidiomycota; class Pucciniomycetes; order Pucciniales; family Melampsoraceae; genus Melampsora; species Melampsora laricis-populina. The sequence goes on along the minus strand of NW_006768859.1, from coordinate 88,825 downwards.
GTTAAGTGAAATGAAAACGCGATGAAAATCGATGTTAGTCAATTGACTGAACCTGTGCATGATTCCTCGAGAATGCGCGAAATCCAAGGCTTTCAGAAGCTCGGAGATGTAAAAACGAACGTCAAAGTCGGTGAATTTGGGATACAAGACTTTGAAGTCCGTGTTGTTGATATACTCTGTAATGATAGAAGGGGTTTTGGACTGCACAAGTATTGGGGCAAGCAAATTAGTCTTTACCCTAAGATCGTGAAAGCTGGGCGCCAAGCTCACCTGCGGATCTCTCACGACGTCCAACAAGCTAATCACGTTCGGACCACGAGCCAGATTCTGAAGGATTTTGATTTCACGTTTGATTTTTTTCTTCTTGACCGGTTTAAGGACCTGATGCAAGAAAAAAAACGTGAATCCCGAGAAGCTTCTAGATCAGGTCTGTCATGGAAAGTAGGAATGTTGTGCGTATCGACTTACTTTGATGATGCATTTATCATCGTTAGCAATATTGACACCTTCAAAAACTTCTGAATATTTCCCTCGTCCAACTTTTCTCACAATCTCGTAGTTATCCTGTTGACCCCATGATACAGATAAGCCGTCTGAGTCAAGCGAAGCAGACAAGACGGTACGATCAGCATCTGGTTCGGACGTATAAAACTCGACATCGAAGACATACCGTAATCCCACCAGGCTCTTCCAAACTTCTCGTTGACATCAGCGTAGACCCGAGCTTGAGATCGACCAGCAGTCATTTTGATTTGAGTTTTGGTAAATAATAGTTTTGGATCAGAATCAGGTTGAAGTTCGGATGAGAGACGATCTACAATAAACCTTGATCAGGACTCATGCTGAATTCAGTATAAGCATAATCATATCAGAATCACATACTTCATATGGTTATATACAGGATTCGGATAGGGCACGCCAAGTTCCAGTAGCTTGTTGAAAGTCATGAAATGTTTGCAAACAAGAGCTGGAAAACAACGCAAGATGCAGACAATGAAATCAGACTATTGAGATAACCATGCTGGTTAGCAAAAAGATCATACTTCATAGCAGCAAAAATATTGGCTATTTGGTTTCAGGCACAGCACAAAGGGCTACCGCGACACACGCGCAACACCAGGATCATTAAATTAAGGGGCAAGACATGTGCGCGGGAAAGCGGTGTTTGAAGCATGCCGCGTAGGTGGGAGGACTGTCACATATATGATCCAATAAGGCGAAATAAGAAGACTCCACCTCATCATGATGAGGTGAGTGTCCTGATGCCACGTTGCGCGGACACTGCCCCCTTCAAAAATTCTGACATATCGTAAGCGCTGAGGAAACGGAATATGTGAAACATGCTCAGAAATTGAGACACCGTCACATTAATCAGTTCATTGCATCAGTTCCTTGTATGAGATCTACCAAACAAATCATAGTCATCGATGACACAATCCAAAGGGGAGTCAATCGACAAAATGTACTTCGTACAATGGGTAGAAACCTTTCTTTCGACTTTTGCAGCTTCACTGTAGATGGTGTGAGCGCGTATTTGGCACATTGGTCCTGTTATGAAGGCTTGGTAGACCGTGGGAAGGAAAATCAGGCAGCGTATTACGGGATATCACTGAGCTCACCAGTGCAACCCTGGGCCTGAGCCGAAATCGCCAAATGAGTGCATATCATGATTTGCTCAATCAGAGAAGTGTAGAATCAATGCAAGGAGAATGGTCGAACCAAATACTTTCAGAATCATGAGTTACCGGCGACAGTGCTTGTGGTTCTGAACACTTCTTGTGAGGATGTTTGAATTTTAAGTTGAAGCGGACCGTAATCAACACATCTCAATCATGAACGATGGAAAGTACGAGGTCAGTTCAAGGGATAAAAACTTATGTCAGAGAACTCGCGTTTAGAAGACTTGCCAGCTGGTCAGAGGCATTGATCAAACCGAAAATTGTGTACTTATAGATTCATGAATAAGGGGATAGAATTTGTATATAATGGTTTCCTTTCTCTGACTATAATGTTGTATACTTATCGATTCATGGATAAGGGGATAAAATTTGCATACAATGGTTTCCTTTCTCTGACTATAATGTTGAAAGTGGAACTATCTCTCAATTGGATGTCCCTTTCTCAATTCAAGCTTACGTTCTGTACTCTGACTCACAAACACAATTCATTATGGAACCTCGAATGGTCGTAATATCATAATTGTGCCACTCAATAACAAAACTCAACGAAAATACCAAATTCTATTGTTTCGCAAGACCAAATTCTTATCCGAATCGAAAAATGATCAATGATTGACTAACAACGTATCCATTCAAACACGATATAGAAAGATTGACTAAGAAAGAAATTGTAAAAATACCCAGATGATTGTAAAAAGAACTAATAATAAAATTGAATTGATTTAATTTAATTATGATTCTTTGTTTTCGCCACCTTTAAATCTTTTGAGGAAACTACCAGACAATTTGCCAACACGTGATACACTAGAAGATCTTTGTAAAGGTTCTTTGATAGGATTTTGAGAGTAATAGTAGTCATCAGTAAGAACAACAGCTGAAGGTCTATAAACATATCCAGTGGTCTCGTTATTTTGAAAAGCTCCATCAACAGAAACTGCACTAGCTTGACCAAATTCTCCAACTGAGTTATTTCTAAATCTTCCTAAAGGCGCTGAGAGAATTTGAGGGGGAGGAGGTACGGATGAATAATCTACGAGTAATTCTTGAGCTTGTCCAGACACGCTCGCGAATCCAGAAGAAGGGGATGTTGGTGATTGAGAAGGGTGATCTGATGGGCTTTGACCGGCGCGACGTTTGACAATCTTGAGAGGCGCATGTGATGGGAGTTTTGAGAGTTGTCCGATGGTAGGGAATTTTCGGCGAGAGTATGATGAAGTACCAGAAGAGCGGGCAGGTGACGAGAGAGTAGGACGTTCCGATAGAGATGGACGACCGTCAGAAGATCCAGTGGCAGCGCCGTTGTTTCGAGACGAACCAGGGGAACTACAAGGGAAAAAAGAAGCAAAACAAGGAGCATAGGTGTGAGGCAGAGTCGGCGACGTCAAGGGAAATGAAGAGTTCAAGAGAGATCAAGAGCACTAGAACATACCTTAATGGAACGTAATCGTCACCAAAGACTGATGAAGTAGCCAACGAAGCCTTGCGGGGAAGCGGAAGAGAGGGTAATTTGTTTTGTTTCTCGTCTGAAGCTTGTTGATTCGGTGGGTAACGTGGAAGATTGTTGTATGGAAGTGAGCCTTTTCTCGCGTAAGAGTAGGGAACGTTCGAGTCGAGAGCATTTTGGCTTAAAGGATTCGTGTCGGCTTGGGGTAGAGAGGCAGAGCGATCACGAGTAAGATGAGTAAGTCTTGAATGATTAGAAGGTATATTTGAATGATCTTGAGACATGTTGGTTGACTAGTTGATTTGAAAGTTTTGAGAAATTGTAAGTTATAAAAGTCGTGTGTGTTGTGTGTTGTGAGTCGTGACTATGAATGTTTGTGATTGGATTTAGCGGGACTACGATTGAGGAGTACGGAATTTATACCTTCTAGCCCTCAGCAATCAGCAAACAAAAGCGCAGTAGGGATCAGCTTCTCCAATCCGCATCTGCATTATTAGCATTATTGGCATTATTATCTGGAGGCGGGAAGTCATTTCTTTTCTTTTTTAAAAATGCGAAGTCATTTGTACATGCTTTATTCGAGATACAGGAAGCATTTCGACAAATGCTTGTGTCATTAAAAATGAAGGCTTTGAAACTCAAGCCCTTTCCACTGTCGAGAACAGCTCACAGAATCTGAGCTAGGATCACGTGTTTTCTGCTTCACATATGTTTTGTTTTGGTGCAACAAGGCCAAAACAAAGCATTTTATTTCATTTCTTGGAATGATCTTGCTTTAAGGACCAATCGCCCACGCGATAAAGAAATAACTGGGTTTATTGAAGAATATTGATCGATTACAAGCCAGGAAAGACAAGGAGGTGCCAACATGTACTATCTTGCACATGCTGAAGCAGGCAAACTTCAGGCGTCGAAGTGGTATATCGTGTATAACATATAGCACCTCAATCGCAAACCTCGACACCTTCGAGCTTTGTAGACTCGCCCAACACTCGGTGTCATCTCCAATCATGACATTCTCTGTGCGTATATTCCAAGTTGAGTATATCAACAACCCAGGTGATCAAAACCAAGCACTATTCGGAATATTCGTCAATGACGGGTCTGTAGTCACTGGTAATTCTGGAGGTATGTTTACCAGACCATCTGTGAAAGATGACAAGTTGAATGATTGGTACTAATCAACATATTCGTGAATGTACCAGATCTTGATCCCTATAAGAGCGGTCAAGATTCTATTTAGTTGTGTTTCCAAGATTGTCGGTCCTTCACCACGATATCAGTCTTTACACGACTCTCCCGAGCGTTCCGTCGAGCGCGAAAAGATCTTTGATGAATTCTCCAAAACAACACTCATTTCTCTACGCTGAGTTATCTTAGTCTTGACTCTCCGTCATCTGCCGTGATGGTCTTGCTGACTATAGCGCATGCTACTTATTTCCAGCCACGGATCCACCACCTGACACAGCCTGCCGGGTGATCTATGACAATAGTAAGGCAAGGCAGGCAATCATCATCAACCCAGACAGGCAAATCATCTCGTGCTTCTCATGATATAGCTCTCTGCGACAATCAATGGCGCTAGTTCCCCAAAAGCGCACAATTCTCCCGACATTAACGTGGCAAAAATGACCGACGAATCGACATGCGGCAACTCGACTACCAAGCTGGGTCCTTCCAAGCTCAGAGCGATAAGTTTCGCGGTCTACTTGACCAAAACAATAACACCGTGAAACATAAAGCCCTATTCGGAACATTTTTTAATGGCGGGGTTGCGTGCTCATCTGGAGGCACAGCTGAAAAGTTGAGTGATTTAGAGACGTTGTCGTAAATGTGAATGCGATAGATCTGACTACATATCCGCAGAACTGACTCAAACACTCTCGTCCACCGCTATCCTTGGGGTACATAGCTTCTCTTGGATGCGATCTAAACGAGCACACTCCTTGGTCACTGGTGACGTCAGGGCTCATACGGCTTCGGACGTATTCATCAGTCACGATAAAGCTTCAAATGATTGATCGGAAGCCTAATCCTGGAAGTCATCAGACAATGCGAAGATTATAATCGATGAAAGGATTGAAGTCCAAGACCTAGTTCGAATGGCTTCGCTACACGAGGACGGTTTTCTGATCCAGGCTGCTTTATAGATTGTTGTCATAAAGCATGTCACTCGAGCTGTTCAGAAATCTGTCACGCCATTTTCCACCAGACTGTGACATGGCAATCAGGCATTCATTCGAATGGTCACTTCTTCTTCATGCCTCCATCACGATTCACGCCAACTTACCGTCTGGAACCAGAGTCAACTGGGCTGAAAGTTTGATGAACACCTTCCCATTGAGTATAACAGTCATAAAGATCATCATAAACTGAAAGGAATGACGAGCTCAAGATTTGGTTTCCTTAATATCAGACTGATTGTTCTAGGTCTTCTCATCGGTCTTGGTTCAGTGAGTATAGACAGACCTCTTTCTTATGACGTGTATGGTTGATTGTTTTTGATTCTCGGCTGATTGATTGTTTTTGATTGACACTTCTTCAGGTTTTCCTTTTCTCGCCAAAGCTCTTACGAGCTTATTTGACTCAACCTTTCAGACCTTCTCTCACACCTGATCATCTCACTTGGCACGTATGGCAAAAACTTCAACATCTGAATCCTACAAGCCCAAACCATGACCCAAAGTGAGTAGCATAGATACGATGAATGATTGATATTATATCTTCAAGTTTTGACGATTTTCTTGAAAACTGTTGACACGTTTCTGAATCATCATTTAGTAATCTCGGCGTACCTCCGCCAGAAGATTTAGTAGCTCGAAGGCCAGGAAAACAAAAAGCTGAACATATCCCTCCCAAGATGCCTTTACCCAAGAAGATTAACCTCCATTCGGATGAATTATGAAGAAAATGCATCAATCCCCAGCTTGTCTTGCTTAATCCATCAATAGATCATCAGTCAAACCTGTACCTTGTAAGTACTCTCCTGTGAATTCAAACTTTCATCGCATCATCTCACAGTAGACGACTACTATCATCTCTGTACCAGTCGACAAAGGCTTTGAAATTTTATTGTACCATACCACTTCGATCACCTCACGTATCGTCAACACGCGTCTTCAATACTTCATGAATATATTTGGAAAATGTCCATTACGGGCCGCCATATTTTTTATAGAGACTCACAGTTATGATATAAAAACTCTCATGTCAACTCGACATGAGAGCTTGATCTCAGGATTCTTCACTCATATTTTATGCCACAGGGTAAAGAAAGTACTATCAGAAGGTCACACTTGTTGAGAAATTTATTCTTTGCCTGTGATTTCACAAATCAAATTCATGTGCCCAAGTTACCAGTGGCAGACGCTAGATGCTTGAAGTTTGTGACCTGTCTCATAATCAAACAATTTCCATACATGGTTTTTTAATTCTGGTATTCAACATCAGTATCTCAAATTCCCTTTCAGCATTCTCCTAATCTACTCACACTTTTTCTCCAGTTCACATGTTGTCTTTCTCACATAGCTGCCTCATGTTGGTCACTTTCAACTAAATCTGACCAGTTTTGGGCCCATCACAAAAATAAATTCCTTTACATTTTTGCTTGAATAAGAATTCAGATTTAAGCCAAATCCCAAAGCGGATTTTGGATGCAAATTTCTCACAAATAATCACTTTGGGATGACACACTTCACTGATCAACTTCTCACAACCAAGGGATCATACAGTGTTTTGAAAATAATTGGGTTGTCTTGAGTAAGTGCTGATGTGCAAAAGTAAGTAAAACCCATCATTCAGTCTCTGACTAAAGTTTTTATTTAGTTAGGGTACCAATTCATATCAAACAATGTGGCACAATTCCCAGAAATCAGTGATGTCCATTGTTGCCATATATGTTGATCTTTCTAGTTCACAAGATTGACACCAGATGATTACTGGGAGTCTGAGCAAGAGCAAGTTTGCTGCCTGCAATCACATATCCCCAAACCCAGGATTTTTGTTTGTGTCCAGTTTTTCAGGACACAAATTTTTCAAAAAAAAATCAATGTCAAACTGGCTGTATATACAAAGTGTAAGATCATCTATGTTCAGTTTTGTGATCCAGATTTGTAACAACACACAAACCCCCTGCTGGAAACTGCAACAGAGCTGTGGTTGAGCCTCTTTTGAAGTGGACCAAACACTCTCTGGGTTATAGCTGGGCCGCCACATAGGTTTCACGGCAATTTCACCAGGCCGCAATCACAGCGAGATCACCGCAGGGGGAACCCCAAACGTAACAAAGTCCCCCACAAAAGGCACAAGACTTGAGCAAGGGACTTACCACTAAAAGTGGATTTCTCACATGAGAAGTGAGTTGTAGTTGCTCAAAAATCTCTACATAAGTTTATCCTTTGTCACAAGTATAAGCAACATCTTTGTTTCTTAATATGAAATCTTGCACTCATTCTGATCCCCAATCTTTCCTTCTTCCAATCATCAATTAACTTTATCATATCTTTCCTTATCAAAAAATGGTATTGGATTTTGCTTTCTTAATTCTGACATTTTTGCTTCAACATCAAGCACCACTTTGAATCCTTTTTTGTTATCACTGACTGCTGTGCAACAACTATTTCAGTGCTCCCCATCTCAGCTGTCACCTGGCTTTGTGCTACCAGTGCTTTGTGCACACCTCACCAGACACGGTATCACCAGATCACCAGCAAAGAGCTACACAAGACTTGGACCACAGCTCATCTCACCATCCAAGGCCCAGCAAAGCAAGAAACTTGAGATCCCCAACTGCTGCAAAGACTTCTCAGACCAATAAAATATGTAAGGCAGTCCCACCCAGCCCTGGCAGTAACACAAGAGAGTTGGAAAAAAAGAAGCAAGTTCTGGATTCACAGGTCAGAATATTTTTACACTAGTTAAGTTATCAACCAGCATAACTGACTTGCTTGAGTTGCAACAAAGAATGTACCTAAGAAGACACAGGATTTGAATTCACAGGTCATATTTTCTATACCCTGATTACCCTAACAATCATCATAGCTGAATACTTGATTGATTTTTGCTCAGGGACCTGTTGTGGTCGTCATGGACCAAGATCTGTCTTCTGAAAATGAGGCTGAAATTATTCAACCAGTACCACTAACATATTCACCTTGGATTAAAGACTCCAAGTGTAATGGATAGACAGTTGTCATGGCAGGACGCGTTTTCTTTTATGTGCAGGACTTAGGAATCATTTTGTCATTTCATTTCATCTCTTATTAGTCTTGTCAAAGGTTATGTTTCATTATGTATAAGGCGTCATCTCACCTGTTGTTTGATCATAGGATTATGTGATCTTGTTTTATTTTACTATTTATACGAAGCTCTCGTTAGTATTGTATTAGATTTCTTTTCTTTCTTATTGAGTTTTTCGTAATCATAGATCATCATCATTGTTTCTCTTTTAGGAAAAGAAAAACAGCGCAGCTTAAGTTATCATCTAGGAGAGATTTCGGATTCAGGTTTCAAGGGATCCTGTATTCTTAAATAACAAGCCAGATCACTACACCAAGGCACTATTTTATTCCAAACCGGGGTCCACCTGCGCTGCTGTCATTGATGTCTGCACAACAGACTGTGGTGGCCTTCTCCCACCAACAATGTCACCACTTGTATGTTCATGCAAGTGGCTGAAGAGGGGGCAGAGCCAGAGGGGGGTTTTGGAGAAGCAGTCACTTATCTGAAATGGTATTAGGAAAACAAATTAGTTAAACAGAAAACAGCAATCAACATTGTGTAGACTAGTCTATAGTTTCAATTCTTGTGTCTCTTTAATTTATCTGTTCTTTCATTTGTTATACATCTGAGTATCATACTTTCTTCTCCTTTGTTTAATTTACATCTTAAATACTGTTACACTTCTCTTTCTACTACTTTCTTTGATTTGATGGCCATAAACTTATGATTCTTTCTAATACTTTCCTTAATTTAATTCTCACACTTCTTATAATCTCTTATACTTTCATGAATTGAACCTTTCTCATCAGATCTTGTCCTTATTTTTCTCTATCTCTGTGTCCCCTCACACAGCCGGCGGCGGCGCGCTGCGATTTTCCCCGCGGCCTTAGTGGCCTGCGATGCGCGGCGATTTTTTTAGCAACACCATGTTCGCCCTCGTTCCCAGCGACCGCGCTGCGATGGCGTTGACAAAACGCTGCGGCGAATCGCAGCACGACCTTTCTGTGGCTGGTGCGGCATCGCGCGACCGACGGGGGGTTTGCGTGTTGTTTGCACGATCCAGCTTTGTTGAGTTGAAGTTTTTCTTGAGTGATCGTCATCGTCCATCAACTACAGTCTGCCAGTGCCACAGGCGGGAGTTTTGGTGTGAATCCCAGCTGGCGGTAAAGTTGAAGTTGTTGATGAAAGTTAAGACATTCTCATGGATATTGATTATATGCTGCTGTACATACTTGAATTCTTCGTGGCAAGTCAAAGCAAGCCAACAAAAAAATCTCATAGTCATACCAGTGGTAAGATCAATTCTCTGGCATCCATCTTGTAACAAAACTGCCACACACACACACACAATTGTGTATCGATCGACTCTTTACCATCATGTGTTGGATCAATCTTTCTGCCCAGAGTTGTGTCTTCAAATGGCAGGTGGCAGACCTAAAGACTTGAACCTGCACTAGAATTTAGAAAAAACAATTTTATTAAACCGAAAGATGGATTGAAGACGGATTTTTGTATCTATTGGACGTAGTTAGTCAAAGGTGCAAATTCAGTTCCAAAGAAGATGGATATAATGATTCGTAGAGATTGTTTTATAGATCCAGTTCACCAAATGAAATATGTACTCAAGTTGTGGTGGTAATCTTCATGAACTCTCAGTTCGTTTTTCTCAAGATAGTCAATTTTCACTTCTTTGAACTTGTAGGTAGCCCTCGGTCTGAGTAACCATGTTAAGAAGAACTGAAAGCTCGACTTGAAATTCCTCAACCTATACCTATCAACATGAAGGAAGTTTAGCTTGTTCTTAAAGTCATCGTCTAAAGTTGAACTTGAAGTACATCCATCCTAGTTCACAACAAGTTTTTAGCGTTTTAGATTTTTTTCTCTTCTCATCATACTAGCTCACATCATCGCTGAAGATGATGAAGAGAGATCCTGAACAAGTTGAATTTCGCAGGCTGATGGCAAGTAGCAAGCTTCGGGAATCGCTCAAGCACATGGTCGAAAGACCAAAACCTTAAGCTTAACGGGCTTAGTTAAGCTTACCAAAACCTATAGATTCCCGCAGCTCAATCTCTTTTCACAACCCTCATCTTTCACCGCCCCATTTCCAAAACAAATAGTATCCATCAAAGAAAACGAAAAAAAACCAAGGATTGTTTCAAGGAATTGCAGTCCAATCGATCATGTTTCAAAATCAATTGTTCATCGTTTCTAACTTCAATTATGTGAAATTTTCGAATGAGTTGTTACAACGACAAGGAAAATCGAACTTGAAACTGAGCTTGAGTATCAGTTTGAGATCTTCTTTTACTTGTTCATCCTTTGAAGTCAAGATGATGATAATTTTTAGCGGTACAGAACTTCAGTCATGATCAAGTTTGAGAGATTCAATAAGTCACTTTAGATTCACTAAAGAGTCAGACTTCCCATCTATTTCTTTTAAGATAGTTTGTCTTGCATTCGAAGTTGATTGGTCTTGCTTCTTGTTCTGATCGAGATGTCAATTTGTGTGTTGTTAATTTCATGGCTTTCGTTGATTCTCCTTCATCATCATCATACTAACGGTAAGTTTTGGTTGAGAATATCTCTTCAATGCTGAATCAAGACTGATATTATTCAACTTCTTTAAGCTCACTCAACTCGATCTCAACCCATTCGAAAAGTTCATCAACTTCATTCAACCAATCTTCAAATCTTACCACGTCTCTCATCTAATCCATCATCATCATCATCATCATCAAATCATTTAAAGAAAAGAAATCAACTCTCACCTTCACCTTCTGATCTTCGTCACAATGATACAATCCTTTTATCTTTTTCAATACCTATCAGTACCACTTCTTTTTCAAAAAACTCATCTTCTCTAACTCAATTCACATTAGTCTTACATCCAACTACAGATTTAATTCATCCAGAGGCCAAGATTAATTATCATTCATTGGATTCAAATACCGGTGAAAGTACTTTGACTACCCTTCCACTTTTACCAGAGCATGTATTAGCTTACACAGGTTGGGTGATTGATGAATCAAGTGTTGAGAGTTGGTGGGAAGAAGAACATGCATCTATCACAACACCACCAACTTGGGCTTCATCTTTTGATGATCAAAGGGTCTTAGGATGGGCTAGGATCTTGGTTCATGATACTACTCAAATCAAATCTCATGATCATCTTGATCAATTCACTTGTGAAGGTTCTTTTACTATCAATCGTCAACTCTGGCATATCAAACCTTTAGAGACCTTTAACCGAATCAAACATCCAGAAGACCCAATCCCAATCCCTCCAGCTTCTCATCTTCGTGGTGGTCTAGTGGCTTGGCGTGAAGGAGATTATGATACTGAATCTTATATCACCGCTTTAAATGGTTCATTTGTCGAGACTGAGTCTAGCGTTTTTCCTCATCCAACCCCTCAACAAACACTGATGTGTGGACATGACAAGTTAGCATTCAACATCAATCCTGATCGTCAACTTTATCAATCATCAACAATTCAACAAAACCATTCTAGTGCATTTTTACCATCCCTCCTACGTCGAACTCTCTACCCACATCCTTCAACTGATGGAAATTTCATCACATCTCCTCAACCATCATCATCATCATCATCATCATCTGAACGATCGAAAAAAATTTACAAGCGAAGCTCACTAGACAAAGATATCTCAGGTTCATCTACTTTACCTTCATCAAACTTTGTTAATTCGATTGGTTCAACCGAAGGATGTCCATCACAATCAAAAGTAGTTTTTATGGGTATTGCAGCAGATTGTAATTATGTTTCAAAATATTTAACTCAACAAGATGCCAGAACATCAATTCTAAACAATCTAAATTCAGTTTCAGGTCTGTTTGCCAAAAGTTTTAATATTTCCTTAGGTATCATTGAAATGAACGTTCAAGCTCCTCAATGTCCCGAAAAACCAAATCAAGATACACCTTGGAACATGGCTTGTAGTTCAATCGATCTCAATCAACGTTTAAGTATCTTTAGTCAATGGCGTGGAATCAAAGGAGGAAGTGATGGAGCAGGACTTTGGCATTTGATGACAGATTGTCCAAGTGGAGATGAAGTAGGAGTAGCATGGTTTGGTCAAGTATGTGTTAATGGAGCAGTTTATGGTACAGAAGGAGAAGTGACGAGTGGAACGGGTGTGACGGCTTCTACTTCCAACGAATGGTCAGTCATGGCTCACGAGATTGGTCATTCCTTTGGTGCTATTCACGATTGTGTTGGAGGATGTACATCAACAGACACTTGTTGTCCAATGTCAACTACATACTGTGATAGTAATGCAGAATATATCATGTCACCTCGATCATCAACTCCAAGTTCCGAATTCTCACCTTGCACGATCGGTAATATCTGTACAGCCTTAAAAACTCCTGGGCTTGATTTATCCTGTTTAATCTCACCTGGTCAACGTCAAGTCATCTCTTTAAAACAATGTGGAAATGGAATTGTCGAACCCGGTGAAGATTGTGATCCAGGTGAAGGAAGAAGTAGTGACTGTTGTGATGTGAATACCTGCGAATTTGTCAAAGGAGCCGTATGTGACCCATTAAACTCAGAAAGATGTTGTACGGCTCAATGTCAATTCGAACCATCTAATGTGATCTGTCGGGAAGCTAGAGATCTGGAATGTGATCAATCTGCAAAATGTACAGGTACAAGTGCGGTATGTCCTGAGAATGTGGCAGCAGCGAATGGTAAGACGTGTGGAACTCTTGAAGCTGGTCTTAGTTGTGCTTCTGGATTATGTACAAGTCGTGATAAACAATGTGAGGTAGGAGGCGCTCATCTAGGATTGAAGACTGCGTGCGGTCCAACAGCGACTGGAACATGCCAACTTGCATGCGTGGATCCTAGCGGACAAGCGGACTGTATCTTGTTGGAGAATAAATTCTTGGATGGAACAAGTTGTGGAAATGGAGGACAATGCGTACAAGGCATTTGTAAAGGAGGACATCGATCAGGCAATGCTGCTGATAAATCTTGGTTTCTGTAACTTTCAATTGTGTGGAGTTAATCTATGAAGAAATCCAATGGGTTCTTTAAATTTTACCTCCTTTTTTTCAAACGGACCTTTGTGAATTATTTGTTGGCACGAAGAGCTTGTGCAAAATATTCTTTGACTAGATTTGTTTGTTTTTCTTGAAATTATTGACTTGGCATATACTGTACACGAGATAGCCTATAAAGTCCGTCTTAACTAAAGTGAGAAGTACAAACCGGTAAGTAGATTTAAAAGCATTGAAAGAAAACTAATAATGATAATATGATATATTTATCTTATTACAGCAAGGTTGTCAGGATCACTTAACACTTCAAATAGAACAATAGAAAATAACGACGAGATGGAAAAGTGAAGACCAATCCTACAAAGATCAACTATATACCCTTATTTTTGTTCAGAAAGATATTGATTGATCTGAAGATGATTTCCTTTTCTGAGCACGTAGAGCGATCGATCGAATCCAATGAATTAAACCAAGATCAAGTGCGATGTCCAGAGAAGTGTTACGGATAATATATAAATGCATGATTAAGTATCGAATGGAAAAGTAATGAATCCTGCAAAGGCTCCGTCTGATGAAAAAAGATATGGTCCGTGTATGTTTATATCTTCCAGGCATGAGCAATCAAGTGATTATAAAAATTTGGTTAAAAGTATTGATAAGTTGAGTAAGTTTAAGCCCTGCCGTTCCAACTAAATTCGACAAAGAGATAAAAAAAGGGTCAGCAAATCAGCCAAGAGAGATGCAAGTCTATGAAGGCAACTCACGCAGTAGGATCGACCCATCCACCTTGATTATGATTATGAGGTGCGACCGGAGGTGGACCAGGAGGAGGTAGATACATCGGATGTAACGTAGGCTGTAAGTTGTGTGGATGTGATGGTGGTGGTGGCTGCACGCCTTCTTCAGGTTTAGGAAGGATTGGAACATTGGATGGAGTGAATGTTCTTCTGGCTCCGCCTCGCCTGAACATATTCACTAGACACCTCCCGATTGCCAATAAGATCATTAAGCCTAGAATTCCAGCCGCAATGACCACTGGAATTCCAATCGATAAATTCGACATAAACCAAGACTTGGCAGTATCTAATACACTTCCACTCTGACACTTTCCTTGTAAACACCTACCTCCATACCCACACGTGGTCCCATCTACAAAGTTATTACTCAGAATAACACAATCAGCTCGACCAGTTGGATCAACACAAGCAACTTGACAAGTTGAAGTGGCCGATGCAGGGCAAGCGTTCTTCAACCGAAGTGAGGTACCATGAACTTGACATTGTTGATCTCGACTCGTACACATTCCAGATGCACAGGTAAGACCGGCACTAGAATCCCCACAACTTTTCCCGTTCTCGACAAATCCATCAGTAGGACAACTTGCATCACGACCCGTACATTTTTCTACTTGATCACATTGAGGATCAATCGATGGCCGACACACCAAATCCGACGAAGCAAATTGACAGGTGGATGTGCAGCAAGGTGAGTTGATAGGATCGCAGACTGATCCACTCGAGAATTTACATGTCTTCGCATCACAACATGGACTTGAACCTTGACCCGGGTCACAATCCTCACCCGGTTCGACGATTCCATTACCACACTGTTGGAGAGAAATAACACTTCTTTGTCCAGGTTTCACCAAGCAAGTCGTATTGAGCGAATCTCGAAGGGTAGTGCAGACATTACCGATGGAACAAGGTGAAAATGCAGTACTCTTCTTGGTCGCGACTGGCGACATGATGTAATTAGAGTTTGTATCACAAGATGATGATGACATTGGACAACAGCTGCTAGTCAGACTACATCCACCTGTACAATCGTGAATCGCACCAAAGTTGTGAGCCATTTCATGAGCCATGACCGTCCATTCATTTGCGGAAGAGGCGGTGACACCTGTCCCACTGGTGACTTGACCTGATGATCCAGCAGTAGCATCGACTTGACATAACTGTCCTAACCAAGCAACCCCGACTTCACTACCCGTTGAACAATTTGTCATCAGATGCCATAGTCCAGCTCCATCGCTACCGCCCTTGTTACCACGCCATTGACTAAAGGCACTCAAGCGTTGATTGAGGTCTAATCCCTGAGGACCAGATTCAGGACAACCAATGTTCCAAGGGAGTTTTGGATCGGGTGATTTGGGACAGACTGATGATTGAACATTCAATTCGACTACACCGATTGAGACATTAAAAGTCTTCAGATATAATGCCGATGCAGAATTCACATTGTTGAGGATCGCGGTTCGAGCTGCGTCTTGAGTTCCATATCGAGATACATAGGTACAATCAGCTGCGACTCCAATGAAGGCCACCCTTGCTTCGATAGGACATCCAGTGGTAGTTCCAATGGAGTTGATAAAATTAGACATTGAGGTGTTTCCGAGGCCCGAGATGTCACTAGAGAGTATTTGCCGTTTAAGAAGGTTATTGACGCGCGAGGGATGAGCAAACTGAGATCTAGAGTTGGTCATTGGACGAGAGATAGGTAAGCCAAAAAGAGATTCTATGAGGGTTGTCATTGATGGTGTAGATAATGATGAGGGACCATAAGGACCGAATTGAAACTGGCTAGATATGTATGCGTCTGATGCTGAAGGTGTTTGATAAACCTGATGTTCAGGATCGACATTGAAAGCTAAATTGTCATGTCCACAGCTCGCAGGATTTTGAGAGGAGATAGCATTGATATGAGAATCAGTTGAGGTGTTGTCCGACTGGATAGCGTCATCATCTTCAGACCAAGCTACAAGGCCACCACGAGCATGCGAAGCCATCGGGATTGGCATGATATCTTTTGAATGTCTCATTTGATTGAAAGTCTCCAACGGTTTAACATGCCACAGTTGACCCTTGACGGTGAAAGAACCTTCCCAAACTAATTGATCAAGATGATCATGAGATTTCATTTGAGTTGTATCATGCACCAAGATCCTAGCCCATCCCAACACCCTTGGATCGTCAAAAGATGAAGCCCAAGCTGGTGGTCTTACAATTGATGCATGTTCTTCGGCCCACCAAGTCTCAAGGCTAGACTCATCAATGACCCAACCGGTGTAAGCCAAAACATGCTCTGGTAGGAGTGGAAGGGTGGTAAGAGTAGTTTGACCGGTATCTGAATCGAATGAGTGATAATTGATTTTAGCATCAGGATGAATCAAGTCTGGAGTTGGATGTAATGATAATGAGAACTGAGTTGATGAAGGGTTTCTTTGAGATGGAGGGATTGAGAATCGTAAGAGAATTGAATCATTGTGACGAAGGTGAGAAGGTGAAGGAGGATAAAGGTTTCGTTTGTTGAGAGTAGTTGATGAAGTAGATTGAGATGATAGACGAGGTAAGATTTGTAAACTAGCCGAGTTGAGTTGATAAACTGATTGAATTGGTTCAGATCTAGTAGAATGAGCTGTGAGTGAATGAATCGAAGAGGTTGATGAGTGATATGTAGTCAATTGAAGAGTATAAGAAGAATGAAGCTAACCTTTGATTTGAAGCTGAAATGAAAGTAAGATGATAAGATATGTTGAGAATGATTTGAAAGTGGATAGTGATGATGATGATGATGATGATGAAGAAGAGATGGATTGTAACATGATTTGATGAAATGAAAAATGAAAAAAAGTAAGAATGAATTGGTACAAAGTATTTTAAAGGGAATTTAAGTTTGACTTTGGATTTGTACTCAAACTCGGTTTCGGTTTTTTGATTTTGATTTGATTTGATTTGGATTCTAATTGAATTTACTTGGCATTCCTTGACCACGCTGTGAAGGATGGATTGATCACTACTGAACTTCGGTCGGTGACAGTGACTTGCTTCACAGCCATCTACATACTACAAATCAATCCCTCAATCAACTTCATTTCATCATACTCTTGGCTAACTTTATCAGACTTTCAAATCAAAAACCATCTTGAAAATATACAAATCCACCCCAGTTTGCCATCTCTTTCTACAAGACCAATCAGTTTGGTCTAAATCCTCATAATAAACTCTACTCTCACTCCATCAAAAAGTTAATGACAAAGTCATGGAACAAGCTTCATCTTTCTTTTTCACCTCACAATAAAAATATTCTACTAATTCATCTCTATAAAATTCCTTAAGAGAAGTACTGAAAAAAAAAGATTACAATTGAGATGATACATCAGAATCTTTTAAGGTCAGAGTTGAATAGAGAAACAAAAAAAAATCAGAGAAAGATGAAGAGAAAACAAGAAAAAACAAAACATCCTAAGAAAAAAAAGGCCACCAAGAGTGGAGGATGATGATAATAAAGACTATAAAGATCACATTGAAAGACGAACAAGAAAAAGTGAAACAAAAAAAAAGACGAGAAAAAAAAACCAAAGATCACAATCATTTCAAGAAAACCAAAAAAAAAGACAATCAAAGCCAAGATGGATCAATCGGTCCATAGTCATCCTCTTCATCTTCAAACACCGTCACTGGTTTGATAGCCCTTTTAATTCGATCTCGAAAAGCCTTGACGAGATAAAATCGACGTTGACGAAAGGGTTGATCGAGGTAATCATCTGGATGAACGTTTCGAAGTTGAATATGGGCAGATTCAGCCAGATCACTGATGTATCCCACATATCGTTCAGTAGGTGGTGACGTTCGTTTGATGAAGATCGGGCCTCGTGGTGTGAAGGGACGAAGGAGAGCAGAATGCTCGGGTAGATGACCACACGATGGGATTGGATGATCGTGTTGGATTGATGAATCGGATGGGCCAGAAAGCAGTGAGGCACGGAATGTGTTGGTGGTGCGGACTGCTTTCAATGACCGAGACAACCGAGCGAGTGTCTGAAAAAGGAACAAACATCTCAAAATCAAGCGAAATCCATTCAGAAAAACAAAAGAGCCTTACCTGAAGTTGGGTGATGGTGATTAAGCGGTAATAAGAAGCCTTTGCCTGCTGTTGGACGGACGCAAAGCAGGCATAAGGGAAGAGATTGTCGGTGGGAGAGAAAAACCGGAAATGAGTGAGGACGAGGTAGATTGCCGGTTGAAGGATTGAGAAGATGGTTTTGGAAATCGGGTCGGATGATGAGAGTAACCCAGATAACCAAAGCGGCTAGAAAAATCAAACCAAATCCCATTTAGAACATCATTCATATCTGTATTGTAAAGCAAAAGAAAGAGACTCACATTTAGGGGAAAGTTGAGTTGGCTGGATGAGGAGGTGAGAAGTTGTCGAAGAGCATTTTCAAATCCAGGAATGTTTGGAGCTTGTCCCTTTGAATTGAAGTATGCCGAGATGTGGTGATAGGCGCTTTGAGCGTCAGAGATGAGGATTGGCTTTAACTTTGTTGGTGAGATGACAGCAACAGTGATGTTAATAAAGATTTGAGAAGCCAAAGATAGGAGATGGATCAAGAAACATGATCGAGATGGAGATGAAGTAGAAGTGGTGGAAAAGAAGATAGACATGATAGGTTTTCTAAAAGGAAAAAAAGGGACAAGTTTGAATGATTAAAGACTACTTTAATATATTCAGGAAACAATGCAAGAGAATTCAAGAAATATCCTCGTAAAATCGTCTCGAGAAATCAAGTGATAGTCTTTGATTGGAAGTTGTTAAAGTTTTTTAGATGGCGGTGATGAGAGCTGTGTAAGCTGGGAAACCTGGGAATAATTTTAATTGGTGAAAGGAAGAATACGAGAATTGAAGGTGAATGAGCTTTTTTTTATAGTCAAAACCATTTGGCATAAGACCATTTCGAAAAGATCAAGAATGAGATTGTAATACTGACTGGTTGAGGGCTGTTCGTAGTAGATTCATCCTCGATCACAATTCGCAGGACGTGAGGAGATGGTAGGCTATTGACAAGTTACACCAGCAGGAGATTGAAAATTAAAGATGTGATAGATTATGTGATCGTAAGAAAGGGCTGTCTTTGTATGCGTGTGTTCCTGTTCCTGTTCCTGGATTTGTGTAAATAATTTTTAAATCCAATTGTACAAATACACACCTTTGTTAATGGTGGTTTTGTTGAAACGAAAGAAAGCAAGAAAGAAAGATGGAGAAATTCAATGGACTTGAGTCTGACGCGATTCACCTGATCACGGACTTTGCAATCTTGGAATCACGGTTTTACAAATCAACATGCACTTTTCAGAATCTCAATCTTTGGCACTGGTGAACTTCAACTGCGCAGATACGGCCGAATTGTGGGGAGTATAACTTACCTTATGCTCATAGTTTATGTCATATGTGCCACTTATGTATGCTAAGTAACCCTCCCTTTCTCATGGATATCATCATTTTCCTCGTAAGCTCTCGAGAGTCATCAAGCTCTCAATGGAATAAACACAACAAGAATCAGTTTGGCCAATGATATCATATCATACTTCATGCCCTTTCTGGCTTCGAACATGATGAACCCTAAGATCGGAGAACCGAGCAACTCGGCAAACTCCACTCTTCCTCCTCAACTCAGACGCGCGTGATCACTTGAGGGCAAAGCAGAAGCATCGTGAGGGATTTCAAAGCCCGCGATCGGCTCCAGTTATATGCGTCTAATTTAGTCATCTGGAATTTATCAAGTAGATACGGGAATAAGAGAGTTTGTTTCTACTTGATCATATGATGAAAGTATAGAATCAAAATTCCGCCTTGAAACTTGAAACCTATCCTGAAGTTCATGTCTTGGCAAAATTGGATAAGACATGATAAGTACATGATTATTGTTTCAAGTTTCAATAAGCAAACCAAGCATTCAAGTCACGGATGCTTGCTATACCTTAGGTAATGTTGAAACTGAATATGACTGAACTCAAGACTCGACCGGTATAAGCTTTTGTATATGATTTATGAGGTGAAATCAATTGATGTACTTGTCACTGGTATCATCATCATGTGGAGAGGGCAATCTTCCACAGCTTTAGAATGTTGAATATCTTGAACATCGACACACGAGACAAAATTTCAATGGTAGTTTCTAGAATTGGGAGAATGTGCGTGGATGTGTTGATTCTGACTTTCAAGCCTTGACTCTCAATTACAAGCTTAGTTCTCAGGCAGGGAGCTGTGATCTACAAACACGGACAGGATTGACTATGATGTTGGTCTTCTCCAACATTTTTCAAAACATATTATGTTATGAAAACAGCCAACACATATCCTTCTCCCCATAGATGAAAAGGGGTGTTGACTTTATACCTCCATAGCACTTCAAATGATAAGAAAAACAACTTTAGAGAGGCAAGCAGTCCAGCATTTTTCATCAAGGCACAAAGTTGGCATAAATCTTGGTCTGGACGTCTCTTTGCAGGGTTTGTTTTACGGTTTCAACCAAAATAAATAAATTCATATTGATATTTAACTTGACCCTATCACCACTGGCAAAAAAAATCCTACAGGAATTTTGAGCCAGGACCTTGATAGTTAAGTTTGTTGATTGTTATGGAGTAGAAGTCAATACTAGATCCACCACAATATTTCTGTCTTTGTAAATTTGATTCACTGTAGATTTGACTTGGATGTTTGAGATAGAAGCCAAAACATAGTTCTTATCATTATTGCTTGGAGATTGCCAAGTTTAAATTGATTCCAAGCAAACTATAATATCTATAAAAAAGTGGCTCAAGGGGTTTGCATATACTGATAAAGATATAATCAATCTTTTTGGCCTGTTCTAGAACCTGAGGGAGTGTGGGAAAAATTCAACTGGGACCTGTTTATCATTGACCAATGGGATATCTTGATCTTCAGCCATGATGTGAGTCATGAACCCACCCAACTTCTATCCTATTGTTTTTTTGGTATGTTGGTGGCTCATTTTTGATAAATACAAAGGAAATTACAATGAGAAGAACAAGATCAATACCCAGAACACTAAGGGCATCTTTAGCGCACTTGGTTTGTCTTATGAAATGTATTGTATATAGTGATTAGTGAGTCATTTCAGTATTTTAGAGTTGGCTCCATTTACAATGTCCAAGTTTGCAGCTTTGGTTACAATACATACAAGACATTGGATAAAACATCAAAATGCAATGCATGCCATTGTGTGTGGACAGTCTGGTAACAAAGGTGTGCCTTTGGACACCACATTTTGTGCTTGAAACATAAGTGACAGTGTAAGTTCAGCCGACATAAAAGGTGGGCCATTTTGCTTATAAAAACACTCAAATGATGCTGCTTGGGCCTTTTCATTAGGATTTATCTTTTTGAAAGGTATGAAACCAGGAAATTCATGCCTTGAGAATGAATCACCACTGACTCAAAGATAACCTTGAGGGATGTCAAGACTGGCATTTGTCAAATCTTGTTGCTTCCCTACCATATTGTAAACTGTTATGAGCTACTCAGTATAAGGATTACATACATATGTTTATACTGTAACTCACCTATAGTACTTTGGTGAGAGGAGTCTATACTAGACTCCTCACGTAGCAATCTATATCTTATCATAGAACACCCTTGGTCTTGTCTCTTGCATCTTCACACGCCCAGAGTCCTATCATATTGCTACGTCTTACAATCCAAGATCCAAGAGAACATCAAGAAGAAGAAGAAGAAGAAAAGAAGAGAACAAAAAGAAGTTGAAAAGAAAAAAGAAGGAAAGGAAAAGAAATAATATCGAAAAGAAGAAATTCAAAAGAACGAAAAAGAAGTTAACTCAAAGTACAGCCGTTGTGAGAAATATTGGTTTTTTTTTTTTTTTTTTTTTTTCTCCCAGATTTTACTCAGTTTCTTCCTTTCCGTTTTTTCCGACTTTTGGACTGAGGAGTGGGTGAGGATCTCGTTTTCCTCATGCACATCCTTCTTTTTTTCTTTTGTTTCTTACTGCTCTTCACTCGTCCGAGCAGCTTTTCTAGTCGCTCATCCCTCGTTCGAGACGAACGACGTGACCACCCAACGCGCTGCGATGAACTTGCCGGCCGGATGTGATGCCAGCGGCCTCTGCGATTACACCACTTTTGGTTGGATGCCTTTCATGACGAGGTATTCAACCAAAAAATCTTTTCATACATCCTCTCCTCCATTTCTATCATACCAGTTTTTGGACATCATTTCAGCTTGGTAATTTCCTCCTTCGGCGTTGTCATTTCTCTATCTTCTCCTAAAGCCTATCATCTCACCCAACCCGTTTCTATTCGTTTAGTGTTGTTCATCGAGCAACCTCTGTCAACTTGCTCTTGGAAATCCTATTTCGAAACAAATATCATATCAGTAAGCTTCTCTTCCATTTTTCAGTTTGATCGCGGCTGACCCCGATTCTTTCCGCTAGAGATGCCATACGATCCTATTCAAAGTTTGATCCACGAGGACGAGAATCCCGATGAGGGTAAGTAACACCTCTCTGCAGATTTCCCGTATTCACAATGCTGATATCGTTATCTTGCAGTGTTTGATCCGGCCTATTTGATCACGGACGGTGATGACGCTCCAGCCCGTCATCCGACTCTGGAGCGCCTTTGGCGCCAAGGTACCGAAAGCCGTCAATTGATGGAAGATAGTCAGTCTTTCGTCATCGCGGTGAGTTTCAAGATTCACACGAACAATACCGTGGAGGTCACCCCTGGAATGGCCAAGTCACCTTCTCCTTCGAAATTAACCGCCGGGAAGAAGAAACCTCCCCCTCCTCCCCAATACGCCATTATCGACTCATCCGACTTCAAAGACGGCCAAATCTTGGACTTCAAAGTGTTCCTGTATGGAAAATCTTTGAATGACCTGAAGGCCTTGGTTGGCGACGTGTGCGACCGTTACTTCACCGGTATCAAGAAGGTGGTTCTTGATAGCGAGTTGACCCCGTTGCTGACCTGGAATGCTAGCGTGGGTTCCAAGAGAACCAAGTTGATCGATTTCAAAAGTTTTCAAGATTTCGTGAACAACCTTGGAAAGAGTCGTAGCTCCAAAGGCACCGTCCACATCGTGCTGGAGAAACCTCAGGTTAAGGCCAAAAAGAATGCCCAGGTGAGTTCCTGTCTTCATGTACCTCCTCTATGAGTTTTATCGAATTAATGTTGTTCAATGTGTTATTTATGCTGAACTCTGTTGCTCTTATGTTGTAGGCTAGCGGGGCGGTGGCGTTTATCCAAGGAAACGCTGGGCCAACTCCCCTTGAGGCGGAATTGGCTGCTTCCCAGGACCAAGTCGCGGCGGCACAAGAGGAGACTTTGGTACTTACTTTCGTTTTCAATATGGTTTTATTTACAATTGATACCTTTCTAATGGCTTCGATTCCTATTTCGCAAGTAGGCGGTCAAAGCTGCCAAGGACCTCGAGCTTGAGGCGGCGAGCATATACCAGGACCATCTCGAGCGCGCCCTTGGAGGGGATGGCGCCGTCTTGACCGCGCCATGGGACCCGAACTTCTATTATCGTTTCACTCATCGATGTGCTTTCATCTGGGCGCAAGCAGTGGTACGTCCAATGTTTAATTTCTTTATTTGCTGCCCATACTGACTACGGTTAAGTAATACAGCGCGATGGGTACACGACCCGCGGAATTGCTCCAAACACGGTCGAGTACAAGCGCGAAATGTTCAAGAACGCGCTTGTTCATCACGATATGAACGTGGACGACCGTGTCAGAAGAAGATACCCCGTTGCGTCACCCAGCTCTAAACCATCGGGCTCGAAGGCAAGAAGTCATCACAATTTCTTTTCGAATGCCCCTTCCGTCGAAGTCAAAGTGAAGGTCGAACCTGAAAGCCCACCCGGGGCGAAGCACGCAAGGACTTCCTCTACCAGCGGGTTCAATTCCCAAAAGAAAGTCAAGAAGGAACCTTGTAAGTGTTTCCATTCTTGACATATGGCATGCGTTTTCAAGAACTAATCTTTTTGATGATCTTTCGTTTGCTTTTAACTTCAGCTGAGTTCGGGCTTAATGCGGGAAAATCTATTTCCCTCCTCACTGACGAGGATATCCCCAAGTCTGACCCTTACGTTCCCGACTCCGACGTCGAGTTCGTGGTCACCCATGCGACACTATTGGACGACTTCCTTTTTGAGTGCGACGTTGCCCGCAACGATCTCGCAACCCGGGCCATCCTGCGCAAGGCCCAAGTGACTTCTTGGACCGATCTCGTGCCTAGCATGCAGATGACCGCTAACGTGTTGACTGGGCATGGCATGCCCTTCAACTTGGCTCTTCGCCTGATTAATGCGGCAGCCGAAGCGGATGCTCAAAATTGTCCTTCAACTTCCGCGAATCGATACTTGGGCACCCTGCCCTTCACTGAACCTTTAAACCTCTCAATTAAAATGTGTCCTATCGAAACACGGTTGTATTTTCGAATGTGAAAATCAATTACTATATTTAAAAAAGTTCAAGTTTCCGTTTGAACTTCAAGATTGTATTTTCATTATTCAATCTTTCATTAAAAAGTTTACCTCGTGACTGTTTGCAAATCTTTCCTAGATGGTATTAGTTTTTGTAAAGCTGTCATGTGCTCCGATTGAAAAACATATCTGCTTGCTGTTGCTGTTTCGTCTGCGTTCTCGCCCCAAATGCGCCATTTCCCGCACAACGAAGGGCCATGAGTTGAACATTTGCCTAAGTTCCCGTGCGACCACGTGCTCATGTGCTGTAAGGGTCTCATCTCAATCGAGATAGTATTGAGATAATGTCAGAGGGGCCTTTATCAAGATGACATTCGAGTATCATGCCTTTTGGTGTCTTACTCGTTTATTTTGGTTCTTTTCATTCACTCATTGAAAAGAATTCAAAGCGAAATCAGACTCTTGTGACTCAAAGGCAATTTTTTTTGACTTGGAACAATTGTTAAGTTCAATTGCTACTACCGAGTTTGAGATAGGACAGGACATGAACAAATAAAAATGGTACAAATTCTGAGATACACGACGGGGCTACATATAGCCACTCCCTTTGAAAAGCTTATCACACAATTGATCCGTGAAGACTTCCATCATAGTCACCCATACCATAGCTCTTTCTCCTTGGGCGTCAACAGCCCCTTGAAGCCCCTGGGTCCTTCTGAGACTCGCTTTAACAGGTGAAAAACCTTTCTCAATAGGATTGAGGTCAGGGCTATAGGCCGGTAGATAAATAAGTCTAACACCGCGAGCTTCACATAGATCAGCGACTGAGCCCCCGTGATGAATGGGGGCGTTATCTAAAACTAGCACCGAATTACGAGCCGGCCATGGATTCATGGCCGGCAACTGTAATAACAATCGAAAGATGTTAGCGCTTAAACAAAATATTATTGAGTTCCTGGAAGACTAACCAAGTCGTTTTCCAGGAACTCTTCGAAATGAATGCGTGAGTATCCACCTCTCTTGATGGTGATGGCCAATAAGCCATCAAGAGAAATCGCAGGTAGGGCTGACCAACGGCCCGATTGGGTGGGCCTCGTGAGGCGGGGGGTTCGCTCTCCAATAGGAGCCCGTGCGTACTCGCGATACGTGCGCCTTTTCGCTATCGCAGTCTCATCTAGGAGCCCAAGGTGTCCAATCAATGAGGTGAAAGAGTTGTGAAATAGTGCAAAGGAAGGTACTCACCGGCAAACACAAGACAACGCGGGTCAATTTCGAGCATCCTGGCCATGTAAGCCCCTCGGGCAGCCAAGCTCTGGTTCGGATGAACAGTACGCGCTTTCTTTCGAGTCCAACACAATCGGTCTCGCAGCTCGGTTGAAAGGGTTTTGATGGACACATTTTTATTGAATTGTTGCAAGATCTTTGATTGGAGTTCGTCTAGGTATAAGGTCGGGTCGAGGCGAAGGCTATCCAGGACAAATAGGCGCTCGGGGCCTCCTAAGACCAAAGGAGCGCCACGAGCCATGTGGTCCAAGGGGTTCGTAACCACCGCCCGAGTCTCCTGGTAGAGATTGACCCAGCGACGTACAGAGGTCAGGGCTAAGTCCATGCCTAAAGTTCTGGAAATGTCCTGAAACCGAACTCCGGTGAGGGCTAAGCGAACAACTGCAAGCTTTATTTCGGGGCTGTGATGAGCGATTCGAAGCTGTAAAGCATCCATGAGCCATGGAAGATAGGAAAAAGGGAAAGAATAGAGAGAAAACACACCGGTGGCATTTCGGTGAGGTGGGGGAATGGAGGTATTTCGGTGAAATGGGGAAATGGAGGTAGGATAGTGGAGGAGAGAGAAAAAGGGCCATGCGACCAAATGAGGCCAGGAATCACAGAAGAGCTGCCCCACTGATACATCCCGTGATCGGAACTTACCAGAACATCTGCGTGATGTTCCGTATGAAACTGTCAAATGAATGGACAGATTCATTGACAGTTTCCCACTTGAAAAATAGGGAAAACTCTTTTTTTCGAAAAGTCAAAAACCGAATAAAATCTGGAAGTAAAGAGAAAAAAAAAAAAACCAATATTTCTCACAACGGCTGTATTATAATTAGTTAAGAAAAAGAACATCAAGCAATTCAGATCTGAAAACCTTATCTCAAACCTTATTGATTCAACCTAAAACGACGGCTAAACGTTAAAATCTCATCTCAATACAATTTTCAACCCTGTCTATCCCCGCCAAACGCATCCACGACGCCGGAATTTAGTTTACCCGAAAGTCCACCTTCAGGACAAGACGAGAAGTTCGAAGACGCTGAGGACAAAAATATGTCTGATATA
>NW_006768859.1:57588-60676 GCF_000204055.1 Melampsora larici-populina 98AG31 | reverse complement strand
ATTATTGATGATACTCAATCCAGTGACCGTGAAGCGCGGAAGCTCTCCTAGTGAATACGGAGCGCGATCTTTCACATGATATTCTATCAACTCCATATATAATACAATCAATTTATCCCATCTTTCAGAACTACAAGCAAAGAATTCCCTACGGTCATTTGACAATAGTGAAATACACAAACTAGTCTATCACAATGAAGATTTGCATAATTTGATCACTACACTGGCCAATTTATATTTCCAAACTATTGTCAAACGATGACTCTAGTTTAAAAATATGTTTATATTTTCTATATATAGAGGAATTGTTCCAGAACTATTCGGTTCATCCGCCCACAATATTTCCTAATATATAGATCAATTACGTTGTGTGAGCAGTGAGGCTACTATAATTCCATTTCATTGTTTGCTTTTCTACTTTGATTCTGGAGTCAATCTTAAATTACTATTTTAATTAGATCATTGCGCTTCAATGCCCTCTCGCACTCGATCATCCAAGAAAACTGAACCATCAACTCCACCAACTTCTCTTACAAGAATCAGTGACATTACCCACGTATCAGAAACCATTCAAGGTGATGATTTCGTGGCAGGTACGGTAGGTGGGCATTTGATGAGCGAAGACGAGTTGTCATCGGTCACAGCTTCCCCATCCGAATGCGACAAAGTCGAGTCATCTGCTCATGCTTGGAGTCCCGCACCAATTAGCTCAATCAAAGAAAAGATGTCCATGTGTCACCTGTTAGATCCAGCAAGTTGAGTTATTTCGGATTGTCTAATACTCGGTCTCTATCTCCTATCTCTCTGTACTGCCAAAAATTCACTTGGATCCACGTTTATAAACCTTTGATGCCATGTATAGATCACACCAATCTTCGAGAAAACAACAAAAAAGGTAAAAGCGCCGTTCGCGCCGTTCGCGCCGATCACACCGATCACACCGATCACACCGATCACGCCGAACAAAGTTGAGTTTGGTTTTGTTTGGTTACGTCAGGGTTTGTATTCCAAGGGACTAACATCTTTCGATTGCTTGTTCGCCAGATCGTGACAAAAACTTCTTGAGGGGAGACCTATCAAAGACAAAGGCAGCCTTCATGTACCCCCTGCCAAAGGTATTGCGTGGTGTCAAGCCAGCCCTTTATGATCCAGAGGATTTTACGGGTTACAATAGTCAGCTTGTTGTATATAAGTTTGGAGCAGCAGTGACCGTGGTTCAAAGGGATCATGAATGGGTGGCGAGGTTGGTCAATTTGGAAATTGGTAACGTACCAAAGTCCCTCACGGCCAAAAATCATGTCAACTGGTACAGGAGTAAGACTTCCGGCCGCTCGGAAGTACTCAGCATGAGTCAAGCCAATGTATTTGTAGCTCACGCGTTGCAGTTATTCAAAGATGAGCTTTGTGATGTGTGGCTATTTCATCTTGAATCTGAGAGTGATGACACCAAAAGATTAGGAGATTTGTATAGGAAATCTAGAGGCCTAAACGTGATTTCCCATTTACCTATTTTCCTCTTTTGTTTCTTTCCAACCCAGTCTGACGACATCTTTGTCCTCAGGTTCAAGAGGCTATGCTTTTGCAAAGCGTTGGAGCGGTGGGCAAAGGCGAACCAGGGTGGTACTTCTGCGGAAGCACTACCGACCCTCGCAATGAGCGCTATGTTATTGATTACAAATTCCTCATGCGAGCGCCGGCTTCTGATCTATGGAAAGATTTCATTCATGCGTTTATTCATTACGCATACGATGCGAGTCTCGGCAAAACGCTTATCAGCCAAATTGATTGCAACATCGACGGTACGATCTCCAACGTATCTTGCTGTAACAAAAGGTGAATATCTTTTGTTAATTGAGGTTCTATTCAATAATCTGATAGCTTGTATCCGTTCCTAACAATGACAGTGACAAGGCAGTTGACCACGATATTGGAATGTCGTTTTTCCACTTCGGATGGGACCATGAATGTAACAGCATATGTAACCTACTCAATGCCTCAGATGCCTCAGTTCTGCGAGATGAATGAGACATCTCCATCGCGCAACAAGATCATCTTTTAGTTGTTAATTTTTTGACGCATCTTAATCATTCTTATTTTGTAGTATCAGATCGAGCAATGTTGTTTGAGTATGAGTTTGAGGATTGAAACTTTAGTTTTTTATTTGTCCATGTAATTGACAACAAAGTTGTAGAGAATAAAGATCATTAAGAATTAACATCTGTAATATTTGATTGTGATCGCCATAGCCAGTTATGGCGACACATAGGTAGAATCACTAATTAGTACATAGGAAAGATTTGAAAAATCAGTTTTGTTGATGAGTTTACTCAATTGATATAAATAGTCTGTTTTCAAAGATACTATTTGATCTATCATATAGGGTGTAGTATAACCACAATTATAATGAGTGTATAATAGCAAAATTATACGACAATTATTGGTTAAAGTTTTGGATTTTGTGATTAACAATAGTAAAGAGGTCGAAGCCCCATATTACATAGGGACTGATGTATATTCGATGTTCAGACAAAATTGAACATCAGGACGTTTACCTAATCTTTCCACTAGGCGTTCGTTGCGAACCCGTATGAACTCTTCTAATACAAAGGCATACTTGATTGGATGCATTCCACAACACATGGGGTCAAAACGGCCAAACCAAGCGTTGACGATCTCGGCAGCAGAAGAATTAAACTTCCATTTCCACTTGCCATCAGGGGAGATGATGACCTTGAGCTCTGGAAAAAGGTTTGGATCATTGTTCTCTCGGCAGGTGGTATGAGTGAGTTTGTGTGATTCGATGTGAAACGCATCGACTGGCAACAGTGTGCGTTCAAACTTCTTGCGATCCTTCTCACTGTTTTGTATGTGTGAATACAAACCACATGCATTGTCATAGAATATGACTTGCGGCATTTGGTGGGGGAACGTTTCGTAAATAAATTCCTATTGACAAGATAGACATGTTTTTAGTATAGTAAGTCATGTTGGCACATGTATTTGCCAAATAACTTACCTTACCTTTAGGTAGGGATTCGGATTTGTAGAATTCCACCGAGCCAGAATGACCCCGCAAGGGGCAACCATA
>NW_006768859.1:55788-56545 GCF_000204055.1 Melampsora larici-populina 98AG31 | reverse complement strand
GTGGAAAGAATGATCATTATGTGGGAAACTTTCCAGAGAGAAGAAAAAGAAGTGGAAGGGGTAACTGGAGAGGAAGAGGAGGAAACAGGTTTAGAAGTAGATTAGCAGAAGTTGATGCAGTTAAAGAAGAGGAGAAAGCTGATGGAAGAGCGGAAAGTTCAAAAAATGGAGAAGCTCGGATGTGCTAGTTGTGCCTCACCCGAGCTGTAGTACCTTAACTGAAGATTGTAGTATGATCAATTCACTTGAAATACATGATACACGGATAATTGATAATGTTACAATCTTTAATGTTGAGAATGCCACAACCATAGTAGCCAGAGCCTTAGTTGACAGTGGAGCCACGCATGAGGCGATGAGCAAGAACTTTGTGAAGAAACACCACCTACCCATTGAGCCGTTAGAACAACCTCGAAGCGTCACCAGTTTTAGTGGTCACGAAGCCAGTATCACTCACACCGGTGACTATCATGTCAATAACTTAAAGGATGACCCTACAACTTTCATAATCACCGACCTACGAGATAAGTACGATTTGATACTAGGAATGCCTTGGATTAGAAAAAATCATCAAGTAATCGACTGGGAAGAAGGAAAACTTTATGTTGATAAATCTGAGATTGCAGTTGCACGGACAACTTCGCCGAAACCGAAAGAAGCCTCGCAGGACCTAGATATGGAGCCCAAGAGGCAAGTTAGGAATTTCGGCGAGGGGGTGGAGTCTAACAACTCAACAACACCCCCGCAATGTGAGTCT
>NW_006768859.1:54081-54893 GCF_000204055.1 Melampsora larici-populina 98AG31 | reverse complement strand
CCTTTACCATTTGCTGTGCGGCAAACTCATCAATTTTATCGGCATACAATATTTATTTGCCGCACATTTAACTTGTTTACTCGCACTGGATATTGTTATAGCTCAATTATCTGATTTTGGGACGTACCCACATTCCCTCTTTGTGAAACATGAATCACATAAAGGAAAGGTGATAAGAAATATTAAGAATAACAATCAAACCTGAAAACTTTTTCAACAAACTTCTAAAACATATCTTTCTCTGCTCTTTCAACCTTCTGAGATCTTGATTTCAAATCCTTTTTCAAATACTCCATTTTCAATGGAAAGACTGTCTGAAAAAGGAGAATTATTCCTAAGACCGGCAATGTCAGTAAGAGTCAAAAAGTGAAAAACAGAAAGTGTTGACAAAGGTATAAGACATCAAGGAGGTGAGTAAATACAAAGGATCAATAAGATTGACAACAAAGAGTGATGATAGTTCCTATATAGCTGAAGACAAAGGTGGTAAGGACAACCACAAAGAACATAATCCTAAGATTACCACTGATTACAACTTCAACTGATAGTATCATATTTACTTTGCCCAAAGAAAGAAAGTTTCAATTTATTCAAATGGTAAGTTTATCATTATTTTCTGTTCAATTTGAATCAAATAACTTGTGCATTCAGAATACAAGATATTTGTTAGTTTTTCCACAGTTGTGATCATGTTTCAATTTCAAGTTGTACTGGTCAACTTCTATTCTTTAAGCATTTTGATGGACCTTAATTTCCAACCCTAAAAATCTTACACAAATGTAATGAATAATCATTGAAAAGCCTTATCCCCA
>NW_006768859.1:0-53981 GCF_000204055.1 Melampsora larici-populina 98AG31 | reverse complement strand
AAGGTTCGCATCAATCGAGACAGAGCCACTCATATAGACATCACGTGGGGACTGATCTGACGTGTGTATCTAGCTTGCCGAAAATCATTGGAGTAAGATTTATTGAAGGTCGCATGTGCTCGATTATATATTATCACAAGGTTGTATATGCTGACTCTGGGAAAACATGGATTGTGGATGTCAATATAGCCTTAGGGGAATGGGTAACGTCTTGCATCAGAGTGAGTGAAATTATCGAAAATGACTTACACACCAATAGCTTGCAGGTGGTTGAGGTGATCAGCAAGTCTATGTGTCATAAAGTAGTGTCGAGTTACTTGAAAAAAATCTTTGGGATGACCTTCTTCTAAGGTGTAGTATTCACGGACATCACCCCGACGGACGTAACAGGGTCTGTATGTGACCTTACATTCTACAAAGTTCAAACCAGTGATCGCCATCATACATTGTCAGCCATCATACAAGTAGTATCAAGTATGATTACTTACGACGACAGTAACCGGAAAAGGACTGGATCGATTCAATGCCACCAATATCAAACAAGTACCCATAGACTTGGGTTCGAATGTCAAGAGTGACTGGGTCGCCACGGGCCTCCGTGGTGCAGGAGAGGCAATGCTTGGTAGGTGGATTGATGGTTCGCTCAGGAATGATGAGTGCATCTTTGGGCCGATGGATGAAAGGAATGCCGTTTTTTTCGAAAATTTTGGTGTCGTATGCACAGTCTGGGAGGTGATAGTATAACACGTTCCAAAGTCTAGCCCAAGTGGCCATGGTTTGGCCGGGATCAAGGCTGTGGGTGAGTAACTCGATGGGCGCTTTGTGGGGTGATTGTCCATAAACACCATCGGTCCTGTTGATAAATTCAGCAGACAGTGCTGTAAATTTGGTAAGCTGGCTGACAGTGAGGGTACTGAGCGTATCGGGGTAAGACTTGGCAAGTTTTTTGACGAGGTCTACGACTAGCATAGTGATATATTGGCGAGCGCAAGGTATGACAATAATAGGGATTTATTGAGGGAATTGAGCAGGAGGTGTTCAGGAGGTGTTGAAGATACTAAAGTTACGCAGAATCAAGCCTCTGAGCAGCGCTCGGATGGTTTTGGCGGCGGCTAAAATCTCAGCTACAACATTCATTGGGGAAATGGAAGTCATCTTTTTCAATTCCATGTATGTATATACATATGCGGTTCGTTGGATTGCGTCAATCCTTTCAGCAGGGCATTGATAGTTTGGGCACGGTGTTGCCTTTCTTTTCAAACTCACATAATACGTTTGCAAACTGCAATAGTAGTGCAATTGACATGGGGCAAAGTTTTATTTTGAACGAGAACGCTGGAGGAGACATGCAGAACTGCCTGGAGGCATGCGCATGCTCGCTAGATTGGGACATCTCGATTGGGATATGTTCGATAGTTTTCTTTTCCAGAAGAGGCCGTTGTCAAGTCACCTACTTTGGGACGTGTGAAACTACTGTCATCCGTAAAGGTATCTGTATTTCGCAGATGTGTGAAATTGGCTTGACTCGACTTGGCTCGGAAATTCGGCTCGTAAATTTCGTTGCGCTGCCAATATTCTGAATCTTAGAAGCAGCCAACAACCAAGGAAAGAAAGTCAAGACTAACATCAACAAATACAAGAGCTGGTGGGACAAAGATGTCCTGAATCCGATCCTCAAAAACCGTAACCGTGCCAGAAAATGGTGGCTCAGGTCCAACTCACCCGAAGCTCGAAAATGCTACGATGAATGGCAGACCTTCTTCAAGGAGCAGGTGATGCGTACGAAATCAAATCACTGGAAAAAATACTTAGCATCCTGCTCAGGAAACGACTCCCTTTAAAGCCTTCAAATTTGTCAAAACGAAAGCCACAGGTGAAGTAGCCCCACTCAAGAAAGAAGATGGGTCCATCGCCACGACAAAAGAAGAACAGGCCAAATTACTCTATTATGGCACATCAGTAGCCCATATCGACGCAGACCTCTCGGACTTGACCCAAGCTAGGAATCCCCCGATTCAGAACCCTCCCTTTGAATTCCCTACAATCACATTAGACGAATTAAACAGGGTGATCGACTCACTTCCAAACCAAAAGGCCAAAGGAGGAGACCAGATCTCGAACGAAATTATCAAATTAGCTAGCCCAGCGATTACAGACGAATTGATCAAGATTTTTAACGCCTGCTTCAGACTAGGATATTTTCCCAACGCGTGGCGATCAGCAGTCACAATCATTATCAGGAAGAGCGGCAAAGACACGTATTCAGAGCCTAACTCATACCGACCGATAGCTCTCTTAAGCTGTCTGGGTAAAATCTTAGAAAAGATCGTCACGAACCGAATTACTCACTGGACCAAAACACATCAGAAACTAGCTCAAGGTCATATGGGTGGAAGAAGACAATGTTCAACCGATGATGCCTTAATAATCCTCACCTCATGGATTAAGGAAAAATGGCGAAAGGATGAAGTGGTAACAGCCCTCTTCCTAGACGTGAAATCGGCGTATCCCTCTGTACACCGTGAAAGACTCATGAACACTCTCCTTGTCCAGAACTACCCGAGGTACCTGATTCAACAAATCCATGGCTTCCTTACAGAAAGAACAACAAACCTTAGGTTACAAGATTTCACCTCAGACAAATTCAATATTGATAATGGCCTCCCCCAAGGATCTCCTCTTTCAGTCATTCTCTACATCATCTACAACTCATCTCTACTAAGCTCAACTCCATTGTCACCGAGAGCGAACAACCTATCCATTGGATTTATAGATGACGTGGTTCACGTTGTCTCATCGAAGTCCTTTGAAACTAATATGTCTAAATTACAGGATCAAGCAAACAAATCACTAAGATGGGCCAACACTCACGGGGCCATCTTCGATAGGAAAAAAGCTCAGCTCATCCACTTCACCAACAAAAGGATAAAATCCTTCCCGGAGTTCTCTTTTGGCGACACTCGACTAAAACCCAAAAAGTGAAGTTAAGTGGCTTGGAGTCTGGTTTGACACCAAACTCCTATTCAACCATCACCTTCAACAAATGAAAAAGATAGGCGAATTTACAATTGGCCAACTACAACGGCTCAACAAATGCTATTCAGGCCTATCGCCTAAAGAAGTCAAGAAACTAACACTAGCAATTCTACTACCGCGCATATTATACGGAAGTATAGTTTGGTGCACGGAAAAGAACCTTAACAAAGCTGATAAGATCCTCTCCCAATTACAGAACTCAGCAAATAGAATCATCCTAGGAGCATTCAAAGGAACGTCAACCGACATGCTCACCCATGACGCGTACATGACCCCATTCACGCTGATAGCAGCCAGGCGACACCATAAATTCCTTCTCAAACGACTTACAGCACCACAAGACCACCCGACAAACATCTTCATCCAACATGAACTAAAGCTACAAACGAAAACGCACAAAGGACCAATCCAAGATGTAGTACGAAGTCAAGATCTCAAACTGCTAATGGAAGAGGAGATGGAGACAATCCACGCTCATTCTTTCCCCCCATGGACAACTAATCTGGGCCAAGTCATTAACCTAGACAAATCCAAAGATGAAGCGACAGAATTAATTCCAAAACAAGTAGAAGACGAAGCAAATAAGAAGGCACTCATCATATTTACAGATGGTTCAGTGAGTGAAGAAGGAGGAGGTGCCTCAGCGGTAACGGAAACGACGAATAAAACAGTATCAATCAACTTTCAACACAACTTCTCAAATCACGAGGCTGAGCTCATGGGGATTTTCCAAGCAACCGAACTAGCTAACGAACTCTTCAGACGGAACAGACCACCACTGAAAGAACTTGCAATATTCAGTGATAATCAAGGAGTGTTGAGACTAATCCACGAAGCGCCTAGACAAACATCAGGCCAACATCTAATCATTAAAATACAAACTAACATCCGCAGACTCCCCACTGACGCAAAAATTAGACTTTACTGGACTCCAGGTCATACAGGTATAGAACTTAACAAAAAAGCAGATGAATTAGCAAAAGGTGCAGCAAACAACAACCCGAACGCAATAACGATCCCCACAAGTTTAGGAAGTTTGAAGGAAAGAACTAACGAAAACTTTAACATCAAAGATTTAGTATTTAAACCAGGTAAAAATCCTTTTAAGACAGACCCTAAAGATATCTCATTAAGTTTACAAGGAATGGAGAAAGGTGGGGCGGCTGCGATCTTCCAGCTTAGAGCCAAATATAGCCCTTTGAATGAACACTTGTTCAAACGTAACCTAGTTGACTCACCTCTGTGCCCACATTGTGGGCTGAAAGAGAACACTGAACATTTTCTTTTGTATTGTAGGAAACACTCAAAAGCCCGGAAAAAATTCAGAACTCGCCTCCGAAAGGAAGAGATCAAGGTCAACTGGAACAATGCCAAGAAATTACTAGATACTCCAAAAGGCTTCCCCGCTTTAGCAGACTTCATTCTCCAAACTAAAAGATTTATGCATTTTCATTCTTATACACAGGACAATACCCTAAAGAGGGCGACCACGAAACAGGTTTACGAAGTGACGGAAGAAAGACGATAACTTTGAGGGTCCACCCATTACGTTATACGATCGCTGTTCAATCCCTCACGGGTTCGTTGACCTCCAAGATACGTCTTGGATACATAGGGCTTCGAGACAACGCATCTTCTAGTCCCAGGACTTTAAAAATAACCGTTACATACAGAAATCTGTTCAATCCCTTGAGGGTTCACCAGCCCCCAAGTACCGTCTTGGAACCATGGGCTGGTGAGACATTTTTCAAATTAGTCGCAGTGGACTCTAAAACACAAGCATACGTACAGATTATGTTCAATCCCTATAAGGGTTCGACGACCTCCTGGGTTCACCCAGGGAAACAGGCGTTCGAGACATATATCAAAAAGGTTAACCATTCTAGCTCTAAACACCAACTTGGACTGTTTCCTATACGGAGAACGCAAGAAGTTTCTTGAGTCTAATGACTCCAGCATCCTTAACACGATGATGGGGGTCCATCGCTTTCCTGCGGGTGGGCTAAAAGCCTAAAGATGGATTTTAAAAAAAAAAAAAAAACGTATAAAGGGAATCAAAAGCTCAAAGCTTGGACTTTTCAAAAGTTATTGTACTATCTTAATGTCACAGAGTAGAACTGATTTTGATTAGATGGCCGCTTTTCCTCTAAGGTGTACTAGTCTATTTTACAGTTAATTTGTTCTGATAGTGTTATAAAAAAACATGTCGGGAATCCAATGGCTCCGTCTCATGCTTCTGACGGGAGAAGTCGGGTTTGGGGACTTGAGCATGTGGCCGGGCCGGTTGTGGTCACGCCTGTCACGCCGCAGTCAGCACAACATAGCACAACATCCTGTATATTCCGATGTATTCCGATCCACCACCGAGATTTTGCAAAGTTTATGTTTCCTGTATATTCCGATGTATTCCGATCCACCACCGAGATTTTGCAAAGTTTATGTTGCACACACTCCCGCAAAAACCTTAATCATCCAAGATCTTCAAAGATTTACAAGATTTACAGCAATTACTTTGGATATTCAAGCACTATAACCGCTATAACCGCTATCTTAAGACTGCATACCTTACATATACAACCATGCCATCACTTGATCAAATCACTGCCGATATTATCCGCTTAACGGAAAACTCGGCCATCATCCAAGTAGCAACTACCTCCGACGAAATTTACAAGACATTCACAGAGGCCCCATATCTTCCTCCTATGTATGAAGAAGAGGGTATGTGGTACGTAGCTAATAGTAAGCTAGATGCGGTGTTTGGTCTTCGTGATGGATCCCTCAATATTCGAAAAGGTCCTTATGGACTTAAACTTGTGGTGAACTGGCTCAGCAAAGCTCGCAAGCACGAGATGTGGGACTCGGACGAGGACAAGGCTAGAAGACTCGTCAAGCCGCCCGGATGGGATTCAGCTTCTGATAACTTGGTCAAGATCAAGATGGAGAATATCCTCTTGCATGTTAAAGGTATGTTTTTGTTTTGAATTTCCTCTTGCATGTTTCAGGTACGTTTTTGTTTCAAGTTTGAAATATAAGCTGATTTCGAATTCTTTAATCCTCAGAGTTGATTACTGAGGAAGAATTGGAGTGTCAACCACCCAATTTACCCGATTCTGGTGGACCGGCTGGTCCTGCAGTTCCACTTCCGGATGGATCCAAAGGAAAGAAACGTTGAGTTGTTTCTAACCCTGATGTGGATCCAAATGCCTCTGTCAGCCAGCTTGTAAAGCCTACCGCCAAACGAAATCAACCCATCGTGATTAATCTAATTACCTCAGATGACGAGGATCCTAAAGAAGCCGATTTATCACCTGCTTTAATATCCAAGAAGCCGCCAGTCGAAGTCAAATCCAGCACCAAACGAGAGTATATTGCCTCAGTCGCCGACTTGCTTAAGCTATGTCCTTTGTCAACACCTATCAAGCCCTGTGACCGATGCAATGTTGAAGAACTCATCAGAAGGAAAGAGTTTCAGTGTCATTGTGGAGCACAGAAGAAAATCTTACATGGAGGACGAACCGAGGCAGCACAAGAGCACTGGAAAACTGGTGAGTCTTGATTTGTCTTGATTAAGAAACTAGTCCCAATCAAATTTTCTTACACCCTTGATACAAACAGCTCGGTGTGTGAAGAAGACTGCTGATATTCGATCAAGTCAAGTCCTCACGAGCTTCTTTTCGTCCACACCTGTGGACCCAGTTGCTGTCCCGCGTTTGAAACGAGGCTATATCGAGGTTGCATGTCCTGGTTTAAAAGATGAGACTTGGGATCGCCCACGAGCAACAAAGACCATCGAACAGTTTTTAGAAAATACGTGCTCAATTTATCGTGGTAGTGTTCGGCACAAGGTTGTTAAGGAACTGTTTGGCGAAAACACAACTGAATCATCCTTATCGAAAGTCAAGAAGGCCAAGCTTCTAGATACCTTGGATGCACGTGCTATATGGCTAGTTAAACGACATGGCTCTCGTAACGCTATCTACTCACCAAAGTGCCTCAAAACTTTAGTCCGCAGAACCACCGATCCGAACACAGCTTGCTCAAAGTGTTGTACACTTAAAGATTTAAGCAGCTTAACCAGTGCAGTCAATCACGATTACGCTGGAACTGAAACTCTCAAGTACACCAATAACACACTTATGTTACTTGATGCGTATAATGCGAAACTGGTACAGTTTAGTGACCTTCGGACTTGTAAAAAGTCACTTGAATTGTCACAAGGTGGAGACTTTAGCGCTTACTTATCTCATGTAGCTATCTTGGCGAAAAACGGACTCTTCAAGAATCGCGATGCTGTTAAAGGCTTGATCATGGGCGTCACTGTGCGAGCGGAGCGTGAAGACGCCGGCAAATCTCTTCGAGGCATGCGAGTGGATCCTTATCTTGACGACTGTCTAACCACCCTTGGTGCGATGAACCGTTCTGCTCTCAACCTATTCACTAAAACTTTTGCCGGTCGAACTGCACGAAGTCAGCGTCAAATTCAAGCTCGAGACGGTGGAAAAATGGAGTCTGGAATCCATCTTTCCAACTTCAAACGCATTGCTGCGAATCTAGCAGCCTTGGGATACTCGGGACCCATTGCAGCGGCTTCGGATCAGACAGTATGTGTCAAAACCCTTCGACACCACAACGGGTCTTTGGTAGGTGCTCAGGGTCCAGATGTCCCTTTTGAAGATGCAAAGGAACTCCGCGACCTTGTGGAGAAAATAGTTAGTGAGGACCGATTATGTTTGCAGGTAAGCCTATCACTCAACTCTACATTTTTCTCATAGCTATAAAGATTGATTTAGATACTGATGTTTTTGACTTAGTTACGTGCATATACCATTCAGGTACCACTCCCAAACGTCCCTACATATGTAGTCGCCTTGTTATCTAGTCGTACGAATGAAGGAGCCACCGACATTGCATCAGAACACGAGGAGGTCATCACACTTGCTCATGAGGTTGGTATCAACATCCTTTCAATGGGCGCCGACGGCGCTGCCACTGAGCTTTCTGCACAAGAAAAGCTAGTTGAAAAGTCGACTCAATTTCATACGTATACAAATGCAACTCTCAATGTTTATATCAAGATTCCGCTTTTCGGAGAACCGCCTCGCCCAATCATATGTATTCAAGACCCCAAACATGCGCGAAAGACCGGTGCCAACC
Source organism: Melampsora larici-populina 98AG31 (assembly GCF_000204055.1). Taxonomy (NCBI): domain Eukaryota; kingdom Fungi; phylum Basidiomycota; class Pucciniomycetes; order Pucciniales; family Melampsoraceae; genus Melampsora; species Melampsora laricis-populina. Next base: position 45,788 of record NW_006768859.1, on the reverse strand, counting down.
AGTTACTTTCAGGTGCTCACTTATTGGTCATTGGAAATTACACCGTTACAATTCAGCAGCTTGCCGAGATACTTAAAATGCCGAACTCTCCTCTTCACGCCAAAGACGTTTTTGATTCGGACAAACAGGACGATGGGCGTGCACTGCGAACTTTTTGTGCTCCAACTCTAGCCGCTGCAATCACTCTTGAAAACAACACCGGTTTAACCATATATCTTTATGTCGTCGGCGAGTTGGTTGATTCGTGGCTGAACAAGAAGATCCGACACCATGAGCGTATACGATCTGCGTGGACGGCAGGCTTCTTTATGCGACGCTGGAAAGCGTACCTTCAAAAGCGCGAAAAAGAAACCAACGGTCTCATGAGTTTCCATCAGAATTGCATCTCACATGCAGGATTCAAGATCTTTTCAACTCTTCCTAAGTCACTTCTGGCGTTAATCATAGCTCATCGTGATTACTATTCTGGATTTCCTCTCTTCCCTTGGAAACACGGAACTGAACCTTGCGAGCATATATTTGGTTGGATGCGAGTCATATCACCACGTTTCTCAGTCCTTGATGCTCGTTTTATGATGCCGAAAATCCATGCGGTGGTTAAGAGCGCTATGAGTGGTAGAATCAAGATCCCACCTTCTGAGCACTTGCACTCTGGATACCAATATGCGTTTGGTGATGAAGAAGATGCTGAGAACTTCCGCCTTCTCCAAACTTGGCCGACAAATTCCGAAATCGCACATGAACTCACTATTGCCAACCAAATTGCTAACAGCTTGGCCGAGTTAGCTGGCATGGGTCCTGTAGATCCAGACGATGAAGAGCTGGAGGTTGATCGTGTGCTTGAGGAACTCGAATTACCTATTGAGGATGAAACTCCGGGTATGTACACTTTTAAACGTTACTTTAAACTTTCTATCTTGTTTAATTGCTTTATTTCTGATTAATGTCTTCTTTTAGATGTATCGGTTTGTTCAACAAAGGATTATTGTGTCAAATATAGCGCCGAGTCTGGAGACTGGCCTGAGGAGCTTGCTTTTTCCGAAGCTGCTTTGTTAGCGAAAGATCAAAACGCCCTTGACCTCTTACTCAATCAAGTACCCGATGAGGTTGACTCTGATGCCATCAAAAATGCGGCGATTTCCATTGCCAGTTTGCTTAATCCAAGTGGTAAGTAAAATCTTGATTACGCTTTGTAATTGATTATATAAAACTTACAAATGTTATCTTTTCAAGGTCCACCCCCACACTCAGCTAAGTATATGGCCAACCACGATCGCTGGGTGTTGGTTGAAGATGGGGAGCTCTGTGGCCCCAATCTAATTCACATCCGCACAATGCATGATAGTCAGCTTGCTCGCCATAGAGGAAACGAGCGACTCCTCATCAAACCCGATGACCTAGGACCAAACTTTGACACAACTAAAACGGGTGATATGAATCCGAGTGAGTGTTCCAAGGCGATTGCGGTGTATATGAAGACTCTGGTCAGCACACCAACTGGTGCTGCACGCAGACATCGCTGGAATATTCAAATCAAATTAAATTTGGCTGGTGCTATAACAAACACTTCACATCATCGATCAATTGACCTACAACAGCTCTTTGACGGAGGTTTCATTACGGCTGAAAACCCCATCGAGCCTGGAAAATTCGTCTTAGCGATTAAAAATCAAGTAAGTGTTTTTTTATGTTCAGCTATTTATTGGATTTAGGTGCTGATCACGTTTGTCTCTTTTCAAGACAATGCTTCTCTGTCGGACCGTGATTGTATATGAATATATTTCCAAGAAGCACGCTTTTGTGACTAGTTCAGCTTCCAGGAAAAAACTTTCACATGTAGGTGTCCAAGTTTTGACTTATAAACCAAATTTGCCAGTTGCGATGGCCACCTCCGAATCGTCGCCATTCTGGACTTTCAGTCTCCTCGACGCAGGTGATATCATCTATGTATTCAAGCCATCAGATGGCTCCAACTTCGCACTGGTAGCCGATGGATGCTATTCAGTTCCGTCAGTTATCAAAGACATGTTTCAGTCAATCAAAATGGACCTTTTGATCAATCGATACTCTGAGGAGCGGCGACGTCAATTAGCCAATGCTCACGAACATGATGATGAAGCTTAATTTTTTTCTTCTTCATTCAAGTTCACTAAGATTTGTTCTTACATACATTCAATTATATTCAAGTCTTGAAATTAGATACATGATTCATTCTGCGCTGTCTATAAAATGTTTGTCCTGAAAGTCTCTCAACTGATCATCGATGCGGCTGAGCCTGGCTGAGCTGCACAGGTCTGGCCCAAAAGCCCCGGGTCTTCGGGGCTTCTTGACGGGTCCGGGGCTTTTTGACGGGTCCGGGGCTTTTAGGCTTCTGACGAAAAATGTCAGGTTTTGATAAAAAAAAAAGTCACCATTAGGCTTCTGACGAAAAATGTCAGGTTTTGATAAAAAAAAAAGTCACCATGGTAATGTCGGGTTTTTCGTCAGACGCCTCAGCAGGAGCTTTCCAGGGTCCTCCCCTCTCACCCAGAAAAAGAAAATTGAAACTTACCCAGTGTCCCACCCCACATTGGTGCTACCTGACTGTGTGTCAAAATTTAAGATCTCCCTAATTGCCCTTCAGCCAAGCACAACATTGAAACCTCAATGGTTTTTTTGATGAGGATTAGTATAGGAGTCAAATACTGAGTGTTGATAGAGAAAACATATGAGGACTTTCACATAAGCTTTGAAGAACCACTCCAGGTGTGCAGTGAACATGATTAACTGGCTTGTAATGACATCCAGTATAAGCCTCTAAGCATTCTTGAAAGCGCTGAGCACACAATTGTGTCCTATTTTGCAATAACATATCAAGATCAGCACAAAAATGTATATACCACCAATTTAGCATATACACCATTATTTGAGGCCTTGAATTTGCAGGGAATTCATGACTAGTTTTCTTTCTCTATTCAACACTTCATAATGTGGCTAGAACTTTTTCCAGGGAACTTACCAGCAAAGTTTCACTTGTTCCTGCTGTCAATGTGGTTTGCCTTCAGGCATAAATTCCACCATGGCTGTCTTACAGTCATATATATACAACCAGTGTGTCTAGGTCTACACTGATCAGGCTTGAGAGTCTGAACAACCTAGGACTTCACAATGTTTGAAAAGTACATTTCAACAAGTGTTTATATCCTCAGTACATACTTCAGTAAAGGTATTGGAGATCTCACATTCAACCATGCTTAGATTCTATGAAAAAAATGAAAAACAAGAAGCTTCCCAACAATCCTCCTGGTTTTGATGTTTCTGGTTGGGTGGAATTGGCTAAAGCCTTATATAGGCTCTGAGCATTCCACATTGAATGTCGTAAATCTTACGCTGGTTTTTGCAGCACAAGTTGATAGCAACGGGATTGGTTTGATATCTTTAGTCAATTCTGCTTTAGATATAATGGATATAACTTTACAAGTGACAATCCTGCGACATTGGTTCAGCGACATAATTGATATTAAAGACATTGAAGACACTCGAGAAGGAAGAAATATGAACGGTGACATAAACAATAAATTTTACTTACAAACTTTTGAGCATAGGAGACAGCAAGCAGTAGAGTAGTGATGAAATTGAAGATAGAATAATACATGTGATTTTGGTGATTATACCCGCCTGATTGAAAGAGAAAGTATATTACAATCCCAATATCCATCTACTCATCAGTGTTACCTCAAACATCTAGGTCCGTTGGATCGACAGGGCTTAAGTGCAAAGGCCGAGGCGAATTCGGATGCTGATTGAAGTCCCAGACCTTCGACATGACGATGTCCAACATTGGTTGCCGACAATTTCCCATCCCCATTACGTCCCTTGCCCAAATCAATCCCATTGGCATCCACTTCACCGTTTGCAAGTTGACGATCCCATTCACGTTCCATTGGACTGGAGTTATGAGTACAGCCCGACAAACGTAGCTCGTCATCAGAACCATCGGAACCACGGCTATGACCCTGGAGTATTGGGTGGTGGCGGCAGGGAACAGGAGCCGTAAGAGTAGGCTCCTGAGGACAAGCAACGGCGGCACTCGCGAGTGAATTTGCTCGTACTCGAGCCGCAGCTTCTGTCTCCGGTCGACGCATCGGTCCACTCAAGCCAGCCCGTCTTCGTTCGCGCTCAATGTCAGCTTGAAGGCTCGCAATCCGAGTGGAAAGTGAACGCTCGAGGGCAGCACGTTGAGTCGGTGTTCTGGCGGGCGTGTCGGCCGGAGCCGGAGAGGGAATCAGCGACGCCAAGGAAAGCCGAGCTCGTTCGTCATGTAGTCGAATCTAAGACCAAGCCAAAAAGTCCATTGAGCTACCTTGCCATGGTCAAAGTACTATGCATGAGAGCATGACTGAGTTATCACTCAACTTGCTCTCTCAGTAAACTGATCGTCCGCTCAGCCGCCCTCAAAGTTTCACGCTGAACGTCCATCAACTTTTGTCAACCAGAAGCCACGTGCCCAATGAATCAGAATCCCAAACATGAATGTGGTCAGCTTACGATGTAGTGAAACACACAACATGAACAGAGCCGTATGAAAGGGAAAATCTAGGGGATTCACATTACGTTGAGCTTCCCGTTCTCTTCGACGAGCATCGGCTGCGAGTTCGAGGTGTGCATCTCTCTCTCTTCGACGAGCCTCGACAGCACGTTCAAAGGCCTCCAGAGGACGTAGCCGACGTTGATCATCCTGAGAGCGAGCCATACGTTCGGCAAGAAGAGATCTCCAGACTTGAGAGGAGGCTGGGTGATCGTCGATTGGGTCAGGCTGATTTGAACGAAGGATTGGAGGTTCGATTGAAGATTGGTTTGAGTCAGCTCTGATGTTGTCCGTGGTGTCGGGTTGAGAAAGAGGGAGTAGAGGCTGAGAGGAGACAGTAGTGGTCGTGTCTGTGAGGAAGGGTAACGTTGGTAGGCTGGACATGATGATCAGGAAGGATAAGAAAGATGAGATGATATGTTGTGTAGAAAGGCCTTGTAGAGTTGGAATGACGATGACATGAAACAAAGCTACACCAAAGTACGGAAGTGAGTTGTATCCAGACTACGAAATTTTATTAATACACATTTCAAAATATAACACAACCTTTGTATCCCAGGTGAACAATCTCACTCCTTTCACTTAGCTCATCTCCTTCTCAACCTCAACTTTGATCAAGAGCTACTGTCGCGAAGATGCCTAGTCGTAACACCAAGTCTTGCTACAGAAAGGAAATGAACAAAGAAATACAATTGGATCTGTCTGGACTACCTCTCTATCTCTCCCAGTGCTCTCGCCTACCTGAAGAGCTGCTGCAACTGCAGTCAGCACTAGAGTCTGGATTAGAAAAGAAGCCAAGACCAGATGCATGCCTAAATTGTGCTGAATGAAGTTTTTCTAGGATAAAATGGCCTCACTGCCTTCCTATATATTCACTTGTTTGTTCATCCAAACTTGGTTTCACTGCTTGTGGTACTTTCTTTGTGAATGTGTCTGCAGAAAACTTTTCGAAACATGTGAAAAAAATGTGAATTGACATTGCAAATTCAGGTGTAAAACGACATTGGAACATCAGCTTGACCATTTTATCTGACACCACAGCTGATAGTCACCTAAACCGGCTAGAAACCTAGTAGGATAAATCAATCAGCAATCAGCATAGGCTTATAAAGAGATACCCTACATCACTGCTTGAGTTCCAAGCAAGCCTGCCATCTGTGTTATTTCTCTTTTTTGACCGAGTCAACTTGTTGAAGTTTGATCTATGTACTTTGACTTTTCTATAAAAATGACGCCGAGATGCTTCCTACATCATATTCACTTGATGGTCACACCGGCACAGTATGTATCACGTTTAGAAAACCCTGGACATCTTGTCACTTTTCTTTCCTGTATTGCGCAAAAATGACGTCATACATGTCTTAATAGCTCAGTTGGGAGAGCGTCAGACTGAAGTCACGTGCAATCTGAAGGTCCAGTGTTCAAGCCACTGTTGGGACATCTTTTTTGGCTACTCTCAATGAAGCTGCAACGTGATTTGTTGTACTCCTTGCAACCAAATGTATTTTTTTACATATGAAGTTTGGCGCAAAAAAAAGGTCTCGAGCCAGATGATGGAAGATTCAAACCAAAATAGGAGCACTAATTAGAGATACAGCAAACCCTCACAAAGAGAGCAAATCTCATCTTTCTTTCTTTGTTAACAAGATGAAAGATTTATTCAATCATTGGTTCCAAAAAACTTTCTCTTCAATCCCTTACCCTTTGATAAAATAACCAATCTCAGTTTAAATGAATCGAAACTTTCAAGATATATGTATGTGAAAAGGATCTGTATATCTATCTCACATCAGAATTGAAGAAACTTGTTACTAGACTTTCAATTTTCCAGACTATGAAAAAAAATGTTGGGTGGTAGTTGACTGATTTGGGTATTACAGGAATTAATTTGATCCAAAGATTTGTACAATCATTCTTTTGTAACAAAGCTCCAATCTAGAGTGTGTAAAAGAGATTGAAATAAGCTTGAATATCCAAAGAGAAAAAGAACTCGACATTAATGGAATGAAGATCCCATTTTGAAGGATTTTATTAGCATTGCTTCAAATCAAAACCAATCATCTATAAGATCAATCTAACAACTTTCTCAATTCCTTCGACTTTCAATTCATGATTCAATTCCCATCAAAACGTTTCCCTAATCCTAATCTTCATCACTTCAAGTTTTCTAGCCGTTTCTCCATACGCAACATCTTCCACATGAATACTACTCAACATAGCCACATATCGATCAATCACATCCACTACTCTTGCAGCCGGGAAGTTTCCTAAATGAAGTTGACTCTCCGAATGAAGTTCTTCTAACCAAGCTTCAAGAACTCCTGCAAGCTCGTAAGCCAAGAAAGCCAATGTACCATTCACATGCCAAGGAGGAACCTAGAAAGTAAGAAGAACACCTCTGTCAAAACCTCTGGGTTGATTTCCAAAAGAAAAGATTGAAAAATCAAACCTTGGTTGTGAATAGCTCATCCATTGACTCCCAGATCGATTGCCAAGGTACTCCTGCCAATCGGAGCATCTGTCCAACCCATCTTCTTCGACCTCCTTGTTCAAATGCGTATTTTTCTACTAAACCCACCACCATCGCTTCATGAATCGTACATAGACCAACATATGAAATGTAAGTGTTTCAAAAAATGACTCCAAAGAGTAAAGCAAGGGAAACGAGATCACATACGTAGGTTAAAAGCAATATCAGAAGGATAAAACTTTCGTCCTAACTCGGTCACTTTGCTGGCCACAGCTTCTGGTCCGCGTACTTTACCAGCTGGACGACCATTATGAGCTTCGATCAATAGAAAATATAGATCATTAGATGTCGAAAGACAAGAGAAGCATGTTGCTTTCTTTCTCAATGTGAATGGATCAAATGCTCACCCCTCTCGATGATCGCTCGCCACACAGTCTCCGTCAAAACCTCATCCCGATGATCAGAGACATGAAAGATCATTAGTGTAGCATCTAACAATCCTAAAGGTTCGACAACATCCCTGTAAAGCTACAATTTTAATCAACTTCCCCTCATTCCCATCAGCTTTCCTTCCTTTGTGGGTCAATTTGAACTTAGCACAAAACAAAACCGACACAAATGAATGAGATTCACCTCACTGATAGTATATAATCGACGTTGTAATTGATCTAAGATCTGTCTCACACCTTCCTCACGTTCTTCTTCTTCTTCAGAATCAATTATATTCTGTAAGACTTCAACCTGAACTTGTCCTACTTCTAGTTTTTCTTCAATCTCTATGACAAATTCGAACCCTTCTCCATTCAAATGTGTAGACGATTTCGCATTGTTAATGGCTAATGACAAATATTCTATTCGTCTTGAGAGCGGTAAAGGTAATCTGTTCACCAGACCAAAGGTTTCATGAGTGTCAAGATACACATCGAAGCTATAAGATGCTAATTCAAAAGGAAAGACGAACCCATCATCACTCGCAAGGTTGGCTAAGATCCTTGCTGCATCCAGGAATCGGTCTTGCCTAGCATAATATTGCCACAACAGATCCGCCTTTAAAAGTGTTGTAGGAACAGCTTTCAAATAACTTTCCAAGTATTCACTCCGAGTCTTGTTCAATCAATGAGAAAATCGGTACCTTGATCAGCTCCGTATTCGGATACAACGATCCCAATCAGACTGCCAACCTACCTCGAGTAATTCGATGGTTCGATCTCTCGCCAGCAACCAGTCGTAGTAATGATAATGAAACAGTTCATCATCACTAGATAACCCAACCCGAATCGCATGATCTTTCATAATTCTAACTTCATCACCTTGATCCAACAAACGACCAAAAAGAAACATAAAGAACAGATCTTCCTGAAGAGGCTAAAGAGAGAGAAAAAACTTACCATTGAGACTTCCATCCATACCAAAACTATCAAGACTCTCCACAAGAATTGTATAACATCTTTCTAATCCTTCAAAAACGTCTTTTCCTCTTCTTCCCATCTTCCCATTTCTCCAATACTCAACTCCTTCATGTAATGGATCCCAAACCTTTGCACAACTTAAACATAATTCAACAATTCCATCTAGGAATCCGGTTTTCAAAAACTCTTCACATGCATTTTCTAGTACTTCTATGGTCATATGTTTAGCACCCTTTTTGAATAATCTGTTTTATAGGAAATCAGACACAAAACAAAAAAAGTAAATCAGTATTGGGTTATGGATATTTTCATTGTTATTCCAGCTTCAAGGATTGTTACGAGAAAGGGAAGGAAAAAAAGTATAAGTTAAATCAAGCTAACATGAGAGCGTCAGTTGCAAAGTTTCGTCGATCATCCGGATTTTGACATTCTTTGACTCGATTCAAAGCTTCAATAGCCTAGATTCCAAATCCACACAGTCCAATCAATAAGGTGCTGACCAACACGCACGCTTTTTCAAACAAGTTATAAGAAACCAAGAGAGACCAACCTTGTATAACAAGACATCATCTGAACTACAAAAGGTACCACATCTAAGTTTCAAGATCTCACTGATCCCATCCACACTTTTCCCCACCATTTGTTGATTAATCAAACTCTTCACCATCGATCTTGTACATTCTCGACCGTTTTGACCCGCAATCAACTCTCGATAATCAATCTCACCCATCATCTTTCGTGTCTCTTCCGGACATCTATGAAAACTCTCTCTCTTAAGATCAGTTAAGAGTGACTAAAGCAATAAAAGATCAAAGACGTACGAAGAAATGATATCAGTGAGTTTGTGATCAATCAATAATAAGATGAATGAGATGGCTTCAATTGATTGAGTCAAGAGTGTTCGCATGCTGTTCATTGAGTTTTGTTCGAGCTCATAAACACCTTTGATCACGTCTGTCCTTCCAGTAGTTCTCATATCTGGCAATGACGTCAACAAGACCGATTCACTAATTCAAGAACCGCAGAATTCCCACGTACATCAGTTTCCTCGACGTTTTTGGATAGTCAAAGAAAAGTAGTGAAACCGACTTGTCCATAAAGTTTCGCAAACCGTTCAATTCCCTTTGAACCTTCATCAAAGTGGCTTCATTCAAATTCGAAGCTAAGAGTCCATTGCTACCTCCAGCAGCAGCCTATCAGTTTGACCCTCAACAAAGTCAATCAGATCAAAACCAAACGTACCTAGACATCGTGACTTTCTGATTCCAGATCGGTCGAAGGATCCAAGAAAGGTAAATCGCTAATCCTTCATGTTTTACCACTGAAACAAACTTTTCTATCATCGGCTCCACTACTACTCATACCGCCTGGAGTATCTATATTCTCGTTAACATGGTCAGAAATCCATACGTCCACAACACGAAAAAGAAGAGACTGATTACAGTTTGATAGAATTTCAGGTCGACCAGAAGATTCAAAGAATAACTTTTTGGCATTCAAACCGGCTTCTGATCCCCAATGTATTGAAGATGGAGCATTAGATTGCATCGAATCTTGAACTGTCACAATGATACAGATGCACATTGCACAAGTTTGATCTCGACCGAACCTAAGAAGGATTTTCGATCAAGGAAAGATCCATCAACCTAAACGTTTGGTTTCAATTGAAAAATTGGTATCAAAACAAAATACCTTTCCCAAAAGAGAGCAAGATCATGATCTCTACCAGGCATACTGTTTAATAAACCAGCAAGCGTATCAACCGGTCTTTGATTTGAAAGTACATTGATGCCCATATTGGAGAGGATGAGCCACTCTTGGGGAGATCCTGTGAATGGATCTGAATCCATAAAAGCGGAAGAAGGAGATGATTGAGCGATGGCCCAAGCATGTCCCTCGATATGGATTGGAGATGCAATCTCTGACATTGTCGGTGGTGGTTGTGCAGCATTATTCTGAAGTCCTGGTGCGGCTGACGGGTTGGCGGTACCCATAAAGTTGTGATGATTCAATTGTTGACTTAAATCAGGAGCAGTGACGATGATCAGATCATGCTCTGAATCGACAGTATGCGAGGAAATAAAGAAGCCTTGAGGTGAAGCATAACTTGTATGAGTTAGACTTAAGGGAGAAGGGATGGGAATCATCTCCGATTCGCCTGATCCTGCCAATGAATCATCCTGTCGAGGTGGTTGATAAACTGAATTAAGTGAAAGACTCGTAAGTGGGTTATGGTTGTTTTGTTGTGAAGAATTTGACTGGCGAGGTGGAAGTCGAACATGACAAAGCCAAAGTGAGGCCGGATTCCAATCTTCATCATGCATCGAGTTAGAAGTCGAATTGTTGGTAGTACCGGTAAGACCAATATAACCATAACCATATCCCTTTCTTGCGTGTGAGAAATAAAGACGAACTCCCATGGTAGTAGTGAGCACAAGTGCTACTTTACCACCTTCTCTTTTCTTGATGGTATGTAAACCGTTGACTTCGAATGTACGTGGATCAAGTAAGGGACCAGCGGATGGACACATTCCAAGAGCTTCTCTAACAACGTTGCTAACAGAAGCAAGCTCGTTTGGAGGATCTTGGCCAGTTGAACCCAGACTATACATTTTGATGGAACCGGATTTGGTGAAGCCATAGATTAAATGTCGCTCTTGATCGATGGAAAGCAATGTAATATTACCCGTGGTGATCGGACTCAACCAACTTGGTAGCAAGTTGCTTAGAGTATTACTACCACCACCTCGACTATGATTTAAGAGATTACACCGTTTCTTGAACCAACCTTCTTCAGATCTATATTCGAATTCACACAGATCGTTTCCCTGAGTAGCACCAGTTTGTGAATCAGATGATCCTAAGAGAAAGATTCTGCCAGTAGCTTCATGAGCATGAATTGAGGTGAAGAGGATTCCATCCGTAGGGATTGACAAGCCGGTTAGGTAAAGTGAGAGCTCTGCGGGTTTAGAAGGTGCTGAGGGTTTAAGTGAAAGTCCAACGATAGTAACAACCAAAGGGGTAGCAATCACTAGAATGTGTTGAATGTCGGCTACAAAGAGACCTGAAGCAAAGAAAAAGAGTCAAAAAAATCTGATGAATAGTCATGTATAAATGATAGTTTCAAGTACCTGGTCTAGGTTTAGCTAAAGTGATTGCTGAGATGATTTGATCCAATTGTTCAAAACTTGCGAAATCGTTGCCATCCACATAGTCCCATAAGAACAATTTGTTATCCACTGTGAACCAAGCCCTCTGGATCTCCGGGAATATACCCATTAAACAACGATGATCCTGAGCTGTTTGTTGAGAATGAAATCATCAGCTAGAGTTGAAGATGATGAATGAGATGAAGTGAGAATGAACAGACCATGATATTGATCAAAGAGTATGTCAGGTAAATTGACGGTACTTCTTTTGATGAGTGGAGCCCAATTTGGAGAGATGATGTATTCAGAAGAAGAATGACCTGTGATGGTTAGATTTGATTAGTTTGATATGATTTGATTAGAATAAGATAAGATAAGATATGATTTGATGTGAATACCTTGTAGAGATGAATGTAATTGATGATTTTGATTGATGATAGATTGATGATCTAATTTCTCATCGATTGTGTTTGAACTGATTTGAAGTTGCTGGAATAAGTTTTCATCTGGTTTTGAACTTGAATTCGAATCAGTTGGTCTTAGTGCTGAAGATGAGAATGAGAATGGTTTGGATTGATTGTTAAGCTGAAATGAATTGATCATAGTTTGATGATTTGATTATGATTGGATTGATTGATTGAATGTGTTCTTCATGAAGTACTTCGATCACTTGATGGTTTTCTTGTTCTTGATTGACTATTTGATGATGTTGATGATGTTGATGATGTTTTTTTGATCGAGTGAACAATTTGACGCGACCTTGAAATTCAAATTTGACGAGTGGATCGAATCAAATCGAGTAATCTAAAACTACATTTTCAGAAACTGCATTTCGACAAACTGCCAAATCCAAACCAATCAATTGCTCTTTTGGGGTTTCAAAGATTCTTCAGATTCGATCAGATTCACTTGATCAAGTGGTACCAACACCACAATTATCAACTAGCAACAATGTTATTAACAACTTCAAGACTTCAATTATCTCAAATTAAACCAACACCTAGATTCTTCAACTCCACTCGTACTTTCTCATACTCAGCTCAGAATCTCAAGCCAACACCTTTTCTTCGTTTCCAACACACCAAATCTCAAGCAACTACGCGTTCTAGTCTAGGTCTTCGCAATATCAGCATTTTATCGGCTTCCGCCATCACTGTTTACCTTTTCAAACCAAAAATCAAATGTGAAGACGAGTTACCAATCATGGAGACTCCCTCATCTTCACCTCCAACTACCTCACCACCTGAAAGTATACTTAGTCTTCAAAAACTTTCTTTCGGTGCTGTATCTGGAATTTGTGTTGGTATCTTTGTTCGAAAAGGATTAAGGTTTCTTGCCTTTCTATGTGGAGCTGGATTTGTGTTTGTTCAAGTTAAGAGAATATGCACCTTTTTCCTAGTATTTTTTTTCTAGATCAAATCTTAGCCTGACTAGACTGATTTCTTTGACTATTGATACAGTACTTACATTCACGTTCGATAGTGGATGTTCATTGGAATCAGATTTCACATAAATACGATCGATTCATAGGACATGGTGATCGATCGATTCATAGGACATGGTGATCGATCAATTGGAAATCGGTTTTGGAATTTCTTAACTGCTGATTTTCAGGCTCGAAGTACTTTTTCACTTGGTTTTGTGCTAGGTTTAAGGATCGGCTAAAAAGAACTCTTGATTTGATCAGATCGCATTTCCATTACCTCTATTCAAATCATCGTATGAGCTAAGGATTGTTGTCATCTTCTCTGAAGCTCTTGTTGGCAAGAATCATTGTAAACAATTGTATCATATCTGTGAATCTTTATAAAAAATATGGTGGGCCATAATGGACATTTTCCAAATATATTCATGAAGTACTGAAGACGCATGTTGATGATACGTGAGGTGATCGAAGTGGTATGGTACAAAAAATCTCAAAGTCTTTGTCCACTGGTACAGAGATGAAAGTAGCCGCCTACTGTGAGATGATGCGATGAAAGTTTGAATTCACAGGAGAGTAGTTACAAGGTCAAGCTGGGGATTGATACATTTTCTTCATAATTCATCCGAATGGAGGTTAATCTTCTTTGGTAAAGGCATCTTGGGAGGGATATGTTCAGCTTTTTGTTTTCCTGGCCTTCGAGCTACTAAATCTTCTGGTGGAGGTACGCCGAGATTACTAAATGACAATTCGGAAAATCGTCAACATTGTAAGTAAAAACATCAAAGCTTGAAGATATAATATCAATCATTCATCGTATGTATGCTACTCACTTTGGGTCATGGTTTGGGCTTGTAGGATTCAGATGTTGAAGTTTTTGCCATACGTGCCAAGTGAGATGATCAGGTGTGAGAGAAGGTCTAAAAGGTTGAGTCAAATAAGCTCGTAAAAGCTTTGGCGAGAAGAGGAAAACCTGAAGAAGTGTCAATCAAAAACAATCAATCAGTAGAGAATCAAGACCAGTCAATAATATATATCATAAGAAAGAGGTCTGTCTATACTCACTGAACCAAGACCGATAAGAAGACCTAGAACAATCAGTCTGATATTAAGGAAACCAAATCTTGAGCTCGTCATTCCTTTCAGTTTACGATGATCTTTATGACTTTTATACTCAATGGGAAGGTGTTAATCAAACTTTCAGCGTAGTTGAATCTGGTTCCAGACGGTATATTGGCGTGAATCGTGATGGAGGCATGATCAAGAAGAAGTGACCATTGGAATGAATGCCCGATTGCCATGTCACAGTCTGGTGGAAAATGGCGTGACAGATTTCTGAACAGCTCGAGTGACATGCTTTCTGACAAGAATCTATAAACCAACCTGGATCAGAAAACCGTCCTCGTGTAGCGAAGCTCTTCGAACTGGCTCTTGAACTTGAATCCTTTTTCGATTATAATCTTCGCATTGTCTGATGACTTCCAGGATTAGGCTTCCGATCAATCATTTGAAGCTTTATCGTGACTGATGAATACATCCGAAGCTGTATGAGCCCTGACGTCAGCACTTCAGGATTGTGCCCGAGATCGCATCCAAGAGAAGCTATATCCTGAGGATAGCGGTGGACGAGAGTGTTTGAATCGGTTCTGCGGATATATACATAGTCAGATCTATCGCATTCACATTTACGACAACGGCTCTAAATCACCCAACTTTTCAGCTGTGCCCCCAGATGAGCACGCAACCCCGCCATTGAAAAATGTTCCGAATAGGGCTTTATGTTTCACGGTGTTATTGTCTTGGCCAAGTAGACCGCGAAACTTATCGCTCTGAGCTTGCAAGGACACAGCTGGCTAGTCGAGTTGCCGCTTGTCGATTATTCAGTCATCTTTGCCACATTAATGTCGGGAGAATTGTGCGCTCTTGGAGATCTAGCGCCATTGATTGTCGCCCAGAAAGCTATATCATGAGAAGCACGAGATAACTTTGCTTGCCTGGGTTAATGATGATTGCCTGCCTTGCCCTACTACTGCCATAGATCACCCGGCAGGCTGTGTCAGGCGGTGGATCCGTGGCTGAAAATAAGTAGCATGCGCTATAGTCAGCAAGACCATCACGGCAGATGGCGGAAAGTCAAGACTGAGATAAATCAGCGTAGAGAAATGAGTGTTGTTTTAAAGAATTCATCAAAAGTCTTTTCGCCCTCGACAGAGCGTTCAGTAGAGTCGTGTAAAGACTGATATCGTGGTGAAGGACCGACAATCTTGGACACACAACCAAATAGAATCTTGACCGCTCTTAATTTATAGGTATTAAGATCTGGTACATTCACGAATATGTTGATTAGTATCAATCATTCAACTTGTCATCTTTCACAGATGGTCTGGTAAACATACCTCCAGAATTACCAGTGAGTACAGACCCGTCATCGACGAACATTCGGAATGGCGCTTGGTTTTGATCACCTGGGTTGTTGATATATACGCACAGAGAATATCATGATTGGAGATGACACCGAGTGTTGGGTGAGTCTACAAAGCTCGAAGGTTTTGAGGTTTGCGATTGAGGTGCTATATGATATATGCGATATGCTACTTCTGCGCCTGAACTTTGCCTGCTTTAGCATGTGCAAGATAGTACATGTTGGCACCTCCTTGTCTTTCCTGGCCTTGATAATCAATCAATATTCTTCAGTAAACCTAGTTATTTCTTTATCGCGTAGGCGATTGGTCCTCAGAGCAACATCATTCCAAGAAATGAAATAAATGCTTTGTTTTGGCCTTGTTGCACAAAACAAAACATATGTGAAGCAGAAAACACGTGATCCTAGCTCAGATTCTGTGAGCCGTTCTCGACAGTGGAAAGGGCTTGAGTTTCAAAGCCTTCATTTTTAATGACACGAACATTTGTCGAAATGCTTTCTGTATCTCGATTAAAGCATGTACAAAAGGTTTCGCATTTTTAAAAAAGAAATGAAATGACTTCTCGCCTCCAGATAATAATGCCAATAATGCTAATAATGCAGATGCGGATAGGAGAAGCTGATCCCTACTGCGCTTTTGATTGCTGATTGCTGAGGGCTACAAGGTATAAATTCCGTGCTCCTCAATTGTAGTTTGCTCCATCCAACCACAAACAATCACACTCACGACTCACAACACACAACACACACGACTTTTATAACTTACAATTTCTCAAAACTTTCAAATCAACTAGTCAACCAACATGTCTCAAGATAATTCAAATATACCTTCTAATCATTCAAGACTTACTCATCTTACTCGTGATCGCTCTGCCTCTCTACCGCAATCCGACACGAATCCTTTAAGCCAAAATGCTCTCGACTCGAACGTTCTCTACTCTTACGCGAGAAAAGGCTCACTTCCATACAACAATCTTCCACGTTACCCACCGAATCAACAAGCTTCAGACGAGAAACAAACCAAGTTACCCTCTCTTCCGCTTCCCCGCAAGGCTTCGTTGGCTACTTCCTCAGTCTTTGGTGACGATTACGTTCCATTAAGGTATGTTCTAGTGCTCTCGATCTTTCTTGTATTCTTCATTTCCCTTGACGTCGACGACTCTGTCTCACACCTATGCTCCTTGTTCTTCTTGTTTTTCCCCTTATAGTTCCCCTGGTTCGTCTCGAAACAACGACGCTGCCACTGGATCTTCTGACGGTCGTCCTCCTCTCTCGTCCCCTGCCCGCTCTTCTGGTACTTCATCATACTCTCGCCGAAAATTCCCCACCATCGGACAACTCTCAAACCTCCCTTCACATGCGCCTCTCAAGATTGTCAAACGTCGCGCCGGTCAAAGCCCATCAGATCACCCTTCTCAATCACCAACATCCCCTTCTTCTGGACAAGCTCAAGAATTACTCGTAGACTATCCATCCGTACCCCCCCCTCCTCAAATTCTCTCAGCGCCTTTAGGAAGATTTAGAAATAACTCAGTTGGAGAATTTGGTCAAGCTAGTGCAGTTTCTGTTGATGGAGCTTTTCAAAATAACGAGACCACTGGATATGTTTATAGACCTTCAGCTGTTGTTCTTACTGATGAATACTATTACTCTCAAAATCCTATTAAAGAACCTTTACAAAGATCTTCTAGTGTATCACGTGTTGGCAAATTGTCTGGTAGTTTCCTCAAAAGATTTATAGGTGGCGAAAACAAAGAATCATAATTCAATTATATCAATTCAATTTTATTATTAGTTCTTTTTGAAATCATCTGGGTATTTTTACAATTTTTTTCTTAGTCAATCTTTCTATATTTTGTTTGAATGGTTACGTAGTTAGTCAATCATTGATCATTTTTCGATTCGGATAGAATTTGGTCTTGCGAAACAATAGAATTTGGTATTTTTGTTGGGTTTCAAATTGTCTGGTAGTTTCTTCAAAAGATTTAAAGGTGGCCAAAACAAAGAATCATAATTAAATCAAATCAAATCAATTTTATATTATTTCTTTTTACAATCATCTGTGTCTTACTTCTTTTACGATCATCTGGGTATTTTTACCAATTTTTTCTCAGTCGATCTTCTTATATATTGTTTGAATGGTTACGTTGTTAGTCAATCATTGATCATTTTTTCGATTTGGATACGAAGTTGGCTTTGTGAATCAATAGAATTTGGTAGTTTTGCTGGGTTTTGTTATTGAACTTTGGCACAATTATAATACTACGACCATTTGAGTTTCCAAAAATGAAATTTGTTTGTGAGCCAGCGTAGGGAATGTAAGCTTGAATTGAGTCAATTGAGAGATAGTCCCACTTTCGACATTATAGTCAGAGAAAGGAAACCATGATATACACATTTTATCCCCTTATCCATGAATCTATAAGTATACAATTTTCGGTTCGATCAATGCCTCTGACCAGATGGCTAGTCTTTGAAATATGAGGTCTCTGACATGAGTTTTCTTCCCTTGGACTGAGGTCGTCCTTGCCATCAATCATGGACAGCCAACCAACCCTTCTTGTGGTGGCACTCGAGAGCATAGGAGAATCGAGGCTTCAAAAAACATGCATGGATGTATCTATCTTTGGTTTCAAATGTAAAATCAATTATTGCAAGGGTAAAATTTGACTTCAACTATGAATATAAGGCTAAATCTGCGAATTAAATACCAGCAAATATCAGGATTGTAGCAGTTCCGGTACACAATGCACATAAGGGGAGTTCATGTATCAGAGTTCAGAGACTTCTGTTATTATGTAGGTCATCCAGAGCACACTGGAACCACATTGTCTGTAAAAGAAACACTGAATGCGAGGAAAATGATTGCACCTTCTCGCATAGTTGAAGTTGAACCCTGTCCAGAAATTTGTTTCCCATCAGTTTGACTAGATTTCGAGACTTCAATGATCAAGTCAAAGCTCAGCAACAGCAAATCTCTGCAGGATGATTTTTCTGAAAACGTAGACTGATTTATTTGATCATCCTGAATCCGAAAGCTGTAAATGACGTCTACATTTCATCCTACCAGACCATCGTTTTCGAAACTTGCTAGAAAGAAAGCCAAGAGAGAATATCTTGATCAGTAATTGACACAAGGATGCATTGAAAGATAAATTCAAGCTCGCTACTTTTACACAAGGAAGACTCATCAAGTCATGCGAATTCCAAAAAGAAGTGGGTTGAGGAGACTTGAGCCTTACTTGAAACAAGCAGGCTTCAATCCCAGCCAAATGGTCAATCACAGTTTCTACCCAGGTGACTTGATTCTATAATTGAAAGCAAATAGTAATATGTCATCCTACACGTTAATTGTAGCAAACCATCAAGGATTATCGTTTGTCGAGCTCTGGTTAGCTTCAGAGGAGGATCCATCGATCATTGCTATAGTCACTTCGAGCTCCTTTCACTTTAAGTTCTTCACATCAGAGTAGCCTTTGGGATTATCCACTACATGTTTGGGAAGACAGAATCCTGTCACATTTTATTTACGAATGATAGACATCATTTTCCTTTCTGTTGATAATGTGATGTTCTCCTGGTATCCATCAATGCGATAAGCTTTGTGTTGCTTCTGCATCCTACTCCTTCAAAACGCTTTATCATGATATCCCATTTTACGTACAAATTGGATATGATTGTTTACCGCTGTCTTGTTACAGTTTTCTCAAAGCAAACAAACCTCATGAAGGGTGATGATGATCTGATTGAGTTGTGCCCCAAAGCCTCTCTTTGATGGACCCTAAAAGCGATATTACAGGGTTTTAAGTCTCGTTTTGATATCTTAAGATGCCTTTTTTACAATTTGGCAGTGATGATGATTTCCTTAAGCTGTGATCTGCCTATGAATCATGAGTAACATACTCATAACCTTTCACAAGTTTTGACTTTGTAGACTTCAACTCTTCGATCCAATCAGTTGCGATCATTTTCATCTCCTCATCTTGCACACTTTCATCGTGCATCCCATCCCTTCCCTCCCAAACCCTTCACCCATCATCCTCATCATAACTCACCCAATTCAATTAACTTCCCTTCGCTTTCAATTCAATATCTCAAAACTTGCTTTCGGCCCCTGTCTCTCAAATAGTCCGATTTGAACCGTTTTCATATTGTTGTTGACTTGATCGAGCGTACTGCTCGCCTTCAGCCTATCGTACGATCCTCGTCTGATTTGACTACTTATCTTTTCAAATACTTACCTCTGTGCATTTTTTCTCAGGACAGGCTGGAGTCTAAAGCTCGATATCTCCGCATACCAGGATGACACGAATCAAACGCTCATGGAAAAAGGCCCCCGAGACAGTAAGTAAATTCCTATCTACTAATCGACCATGCCTTATATGTATTGATAAATCTTGATAATCATTTAGAACCCTAGAGTGGTCGCGTTGATCAAAGAGTTTCTTGATTTACCCGATCACGACTTGACTGTAGCTCTCGAGCGTACCAATCTTGAGGGCTGGCAGTGGCCTCGGTCCGATTTAGTCTTTTGGATCCCCGTTCTCAATCGATTTGACACCTTACTCGAATCAGTAGTCAAAGATTACGAACTCAGAGGCCCTGGTAGTAAGAAAGAGAAAGATGCCGATGGAAAAGAGATCAAGGAAGACGAGTCAACTCGAGTTGGAGTTCAAATCAACGACTTTACACCACTCACAAAAAGAATGACCTTATCAATCCTCGGTTTTGTGAAGTTGTTGCTCGAAAATTGCACTAATCGAAAGCTGTTCTCTTCGTATGACGTAAGTTTTTGAACCTACTTTTCATCCCTTCACCTGCTCAGCGGCCATCCACTGATCTCACATCTTTTTCTCTTCTAACAGAGACTGAACGATTTACTTCTCACCACTGACACGGACGTCTTGCTCGCCAACCTACGTTTGATCTTACGCTCTGCTCAGCAATGGAGTGCTCAGCATCAAGAGATGAATTCTGGTTTCGGTATATCCCATGCACGTCTGCTCGACTTGCTCCAAAGTTGGTCATCGATCGGAGGTGCTAAGACATCCAGTCTCAGTCTGGTCGAGCTCGTCCAACAAGCCGTTCAATCGCCTTCTGATGAAATGGACGATACTCAAGAGATGTTGGATCCCTCCTCACACACTGTCAAACGACCCACCCCCGAGGTCTCGTTTCAGTTCTATCGCAAAGCTGAGGTAAAGCCTCCACTCGCCGCCATTGATTCAACTACGCACAAAGCCGCTGCCGATGACAAAGGGAAGGGTAAAGATAGTGCTACCCTCCCTACCCCTGGTGCTTCATCATCTGCCACTCTCTCCTCTCATATCAACTCTGCTTCGAACAGCACTCCTACTCCCAAGTCTCGGGTGAAAGATCGGATCGGCACTACGTTACCGTCTCCTCTTGCTGCGAGTTCGACAACAACCGAAGGTTTAGCCACAATCAATATTTCGCCAACCACTATCGAAGCCAGTGATCGACCTCAAGATCTTCTAGCTAACCTCATCGAAGAATATGCCCTCCCTTTGGATTGTCGCTTCAAACTTTTTCATCGAATCCGCATCGCCATGGCCGTTCGAGATCAACCTCAAATACGGCGCATGGCTGTAGTGCGACTTTTGGCTCTCGCCATCTATACTCATACTACTGATGAAACGACTTCGGCTTCGAAGCTTTTCATCTACGAGCCTGGTCTTATAGCTCAGCTCAGTGAGTTGATCAATCTCGACACTGGCAATGCTCGTATGGCCGGGGAGATACAGGCTGCAGCATTCTATGCTCTCGAAGGGATCTCACGCTATCGAGGACGAATTGCAGAAGTTGCCAGTGCCGCCGGAGTATCTGTTAGTCATGGGATATTGATGCAAGTAGTCCGGAAGATAGCCAAGGAACTCGAAAAGGAGGAAGCGCGGTGTACCGACGAGTTTATCGACTCTCTTTTCTGCTTTCTCAGCTGTCTTCAGCTTAGTGCCTATGCTGGTTCCTTGCTGGTGGGCGCAGGCATTGTGCCCGTGTTAGTCGAGCTTTGTAAGAACGCACACCCGAAATACATATCCACTGTCAGTCGCGCGGTCACCAATCTCGACGGATTGATGTATGGTTTCACGTCAGCCTTCACACTTTTCAACCAGGCCGACGGGTTGAAAGTGTTTGTCAATCGAATCAAAGAGCAAGCTGATAAATCGATAGCAGAGCATCCGATCGAATCTTCTTCACCAATGAAACCATCGGAGCTCTTGACCGGGATGCTTGCTCATCCTTCAGCTGGTCTACTCAAGGCTATCTTCAGATCTATTCAACGCCTCCTTACGTCGGCCGGCACTCTAGAGAGCGTAAGGAATTTGACTGAAACACAACTGCCATTGTCGATCAAATTGATCATCCAAAATAAGGCGGTATTTGGATATCAAATTTACTCGCTTGCCATCAATATGATGTCCACCCTCATTCATAGCGAACCGACTTCTTTGGTTATCTTACAAGAGGCCGGGCTGCCCGATGCGCTGTACGACGCTATTGATGGTGAGATAGAGCCAGCATTTGACGTGATCGCCGCCATCCCTGCTGCACTCGGTGCTTTATGTTTGAACGAGGTTGGACTCAAACAATTGAACGATCGAAAAGCAATTCAAAGTATTTTCGCAGTGTTCACCAAGGAGAAGCACGTCAAGATCCTACGCGATCGGGATCATGCTTCAGTTGTGGGCAGTACAATTGACGAGCTCATTCGTCATCAACCTTCACTCAAGCAAGCGGTCCTCGAGGCTACCTTAGACTTTCTCCGGCGGATAGATTCTATCGGACATGCGACGGATTCGCCAAACCTCAAGTCTCATTTTTACGAGCTTCAATGCGTATCAAAAGACAACGGAGAAAGCAAAACTCACGAAAAGTCCGAACTTCAAGAGGATCCGTCGTCTGGAAAGTCCGATCCCCCAAATGATACTCAAGAGGTGGTGATGGATGAAGCTCAACCTCTCTTAGCTTCCGAAGGTGGTGTCGTTGCTCAAGCGAGTTCTGGATCGAAGCAGAAGGAGAAAGACGGCGAAAAAGAGAAGGATGGTCATGCTAACAACGCTGTATTGTTACAGATTGACGTTGCGTGTCGCGTAAGTGCATCTGTTTTCTATTGTTTTCTACTTTGCGCTGAATCTTTCGATTGTAGTTGTTGGAGTCGATGCTTCAGAATGTTGCACACTGTCAAGACTTCATCTCGATGGGCGCATTGGACGTGCTACTCGGTCTTGTTCGATTACCCTGTATCCCTTACGACTTTGCAATCACTCCAGCCTCAGAAGCGTTTGCATCGACCATACGAGTGTTGACAGAAACATTACCGAAAGAGACCTTGACTGTGGTCATGAAGCAGCTGAGAGTTGACCTCATTCAACTCAAACCTTTCTGGGAAACAATTCGACCCAATGGCCAATTATCGGAGATGATCTCTCCTTCACGTGAGTTCTTTTTGTGTTTCGATACAATCGAAGTTCACAATGACTGAGCCCTCGTCGAACATCTTGCGTAGCCGAAAAAATTGGAGAATCAAATGTGGTGTTTAGACATCTGATCTCAGTCCAGGCATATGTTTCGTTCCTCAGCGATATATGTGTAGCTAGTGGGTATGCACATACACGGACTGCTGTCGGGATTTTAGGCGTGCTGAACAACCCTGAAGAATCCGAAACTATGAGCAATCTAGGAGCATTGCAAAGAGTAGTCAATTGGGAACACATCATTCTCAAGGCTCACGCGCCTAAGTCATGGTCCAATCCTTCACCGTCTACCACCCTCAACATTCCTACAACGCCAGCTCCTCCCATCATCTCGATTCCGGTCAGCTCACTTGCTAATACCACGGGCTCGGGATCTGGTGGTACTAATGGTCAGTCCATTCCATACACTGTTTTTTTACATCATCTGATTCGCATTTCTGCTAGATCTGGCCACGGGCCGCGAAAGGACTGCGGAGGGTATCGCCGCAACCATTGTTGAAGCTACAACGTCAGCCGTTAGTAAACCGGGCGAAACACCAGAAGCCCCGTCTGGTGACCCGTCTGTTGAAAACACAAAGGCTCTCAAGTCAATCGCCGGTGGTCTGTCTTCGTCATTGGGCCCCCTATTTTCAGGTAATGTGTTTCGCCGCTTTCTGTTCACTTTGCCAATTTGTAACGCTAAGTTTTGTTTTGTTTATCAGCTGTCATCAAACTGCTCACGTCGAGGCGAAGTCATGATTCCACTCTTCGAAAGCAAGCCACGGCTACGGCCGAAACGCTAGCCAAGATTCTATTGGGACATTTGGTGTGGCCTGATTCAGGTAAGCACTAATCTCCCCTTGCTTCTGTTCCAAAGGTTTTTCATCGGTGCTGACTATTTTTGCAGGGGATGCAGATGATCAATTCGCCAATTTTGCCTATGTCACGGTGGCTCTGAACATGGCAACCTCCATCTTAACTGAAGAACGAGGCAGCCGGACCACGCTCAATAGCTTGATCCTTTCGCCCTTCCAACAAGCAGGTGGCATAGGCGCCATCTTGTCTCTCTTTGATCGGTACCTCGATCAAACGGAGATACTGACTAAGGAAGAGAACCGAAACCCCAGTCAGAATGTCCTTCTCGTCCACATATATGGGGGTCTAAAGGTCGCACTGGACCTACTCCAGCACCTATGTTCGTCGACCGCCTTACTCGAATCTCCTCATACGGCCTTGCTACAAACTTGGAAGGATGCGATCACCCCTGGATTCGATGCGCCCGCTTTACTCATCATGATGCGGGGTCAAATTCTTGCCAAAGTCCAACGGGTATGGAGTGCTGGATGGCTTCAAGCATCACCACCAAATGTGGTCCGCGCTGTGGTCAAGATTTTACTTGACATCATCAAAGCTGAAGGTGAAAGCGTTCCAGATGTGTCCACTGGTCCTGTATCTTCCGGCGCTGTAGGAGCTACATCCGGCACACACCTCAGCTCTCTCGAACGGATGACTGGAGCTCTCGGAGGTACTATTGTCGGCCCCTTCCCTGGTACCGGCTATCCTACCTTTCCTTTTGCCGGTGGACGTCCCACGGTTGTCCCTGATGAGACACGAGTCGCCAACTTGGTGGACATGGGCTTTCCTCGATCAGTTTGCGAGACGGCATTGGCAAGGACGCAAAATAATCTCAATCTTGCGACGGAGTTTTTATTAGCTCAGCCTGTGTTGGTCCAACGGGCTCGTGATGAAGAAGCAGTTCGCACAGCAGCGACGGCGACGGCAGCAGCAGCGGCAGCAGCTGCTGCTGCAACAGCCCCCAATGCTGACGCATCAGCCAGCACTGACCCCCCAGCAGCAGCTGAGTACTTTCAGGAACTACTCGCACCTTTGACACCCAACGACAGCGCTACATCACCGTCTAACGACCATCTGGCCGACGAGCTTATGCCTGACACCAATGAGAATCCGGCTGGTGCAGAGGCTCAGGCCACTGAAGACGACATACCCCTTCCTCTCCCAATCTCACCTGCGGAAGATGATAGTGATCGGCAGGACGTTCATATGGGCGAGGCTTCATCTGTGACAGATGCCGGTGAGCTTCCTACTGGCTCGCCCATCGCCAGTCCAGTCCCTGCTCCCAAGGCAGCCTCAACAGAGACGAGTAGTTCAGAGGACGTTCGAATCTCTCTGAAGAAGACATTAGACGAGCTTCGTGACCCACTGAGAGACTTATTCTTGGAACGAAGCTTCCTCTTGGCCGAGTCTTATGAAGGGCTGGCCTTTGATCTCAAGGTAGCCTTCAAAACCTTCGAAAAGAAACCACCGTCAGGCTTGGACGTACAATCTTTCGATGCGATTGGAACATTACTTGGCGATCTCAGGAAGTTAACATCTGCGGAGAGCCCGGATTCAGAGGACACCACTGCTAAGCATCTGAGCGACAATGTGCCCGCCGTCTCCGTTCGCTTACGAGTCCTCGCTCTTCTCGCCAATGACTCCTCTTTTGAAGACTCCCTGAGACGAAACATGGCTGGTTTGTTGGGTGTGTTGATGCAACTGCTATCACAAGCTTCTCTCACCAGCGACCCTCAAGATCCTACGCAGATCCCTGTTTGGTTAGCTTCAGCGCTACTGGTGTTAGAAGCAATTCTAGCCCACTCGAAGAGCAGGCAGGGTTCGGATACATCAAAATCATCGATCTCGACTGACGATCTTGATGAGGACAACGAAGAAGATGAAGATGACGAAACTGACGACAACATGCTTGATCCCACCAGATTTCTCGGATTGGGCACCTTTACTGTTGATTCAATCCCTAACAAGCACCCTTCTTCCATCCAGCCCTCGACTTCCAAAGCCTCAAAGGCAGCGTCTGTCAGTGAACCGGAGACAAGGCCATCCGACGCGCAGCTCGACCTCCTATTCCAGATCTGCACCAACCTCCTACGCTTTCAAAAGTGTAGCCGTCACGATTTCTTGGCCGCGATCCGTGTGCTCTTGATCTTGACGCAGAAACACTCTGTTGCTGAGGCGTTCCTATCCAGTGGCGTCCCGGCTGTCCTATTACGTAGCTTCTCCTTCAAAACCGAAACACGAGGTTGCCTACCGTATGCTGCGATGCTCCTGCGACATACAGTAGAATCTGCCAGCGTGAAGAAAGCTGTGATGAAGAAAGAAATCGTTCACTTCATCACTACTCACCACCGTCACCGACAGTCCGACCTTCCTTCCTTTTGTCGTCAAATTGCTCCGATGGCATGGAGAGACTGGCCTACGTTGATGGATACTATCGAATCAACTTGCAAGCTGATTCCGAATGATAGTAGTGGTACTAGTTGGATGATTGGTTTGGCAAATGATCAAGATGACGATGTCGAAGATCCATCCAAAAAGGCGACCCATAGTGTATTGAAAATTCCAACAGGCAATGATCCTAATATTGGCGAAATGCAAGTCGACGATGGGATTGGTCCTGCGCCTGAAAAGGTTGAAGAGGACGCTCCATGGCGACCAGCTGTGGATGGGACCATGCAGTTTTTGATGTCTGAGCTATTGAAGGCAGGCAGAGACTGCTTAGTACCCAATGGAACCGCTGACGTCTCATCGACTTTACCCACGATCATCCGACCACCCATCTTCAGTCATGCGTCAAGCGTTGCGGCCATGATCGACACAGAGGCTGCTGATTCATCACCCGAAATCACTTTACCCAGCTCATCTTCCAATTTTCTTTTACCGCCGCCCGTTAGCAACGCGGCAGGAAAGACTACCAAGGTAGAAGACCAACAAGTCGCCGCCTTCTCTCATGCGTGCTTCATCATGTCATGGATGAGTGAATTGCTGGCATCTTACAACGAGTGCAAGATCAGCTTCATGAGCTTTCATAACCGTAAGGGTAAATCTACAAAGACGACAGCAACTCCAAATGATTTCAAGTCCAGACACGAGATCTTGAATTTCATGTTATCCGATCTCATCCCTACCGGACCCCTCAGTCAACCCAATACCGCCGAATCTCAAAAGAAGTCCGCCATCGCTAGTTGGGCCATCATGGTTCTGGTTGCTCTCTGTCACGAGCCAAACGCAATGAAAGAGCCTGCCGAAGGGGTGACAACAGCCCGCGCCTTCGTAATCAACGGCTTGGGAAGGGCATTTCAGGAGGCAATAATCTCAGATGAGCCTGTAGACACTCGTTATGGTCGACTTTATGCTCTTTCGGACTTGGCTTATCGGCTTTTGACTGCTGCACCCTTTGCTCAACGGCCGTCGGCTACACCTAGCGATGCACCTATACAAATTGCCAAGATCATGCTCGAGAAGAACTTTGCTGCCTTACTCTCTAATGCACTGGCTGATGTAGATCTCAACTTTCCCTCCGTGCAACGTCTCCTCAATTCGATCCTCCGACCTTTGGAACACCTCACCAAGGCTGTTACCAAAATTGGTCGAGGTACAGCTGACCGCAAAGCTGTGGAAGGCAGCGCCGGCGCGACGTCAACGGTGGAAGTTGAGAGCGCTACGTCGGATAGTTCGGACGGAGATGAAGAGATGGCAGGTGACGATGATGCGCCAGACCTCTACCGAAACTCCGCACTTGGTCTCTACGAAGGTGAACTTGAACCTGGTAATCGAGAGAATACGCCTACTACTTCAGAGGATGGGGAACACTTTGATGATGAGGATGAAGATATGGATGATATCGACGATGGAGCCCTTCTAGGTAGCGACCTATCCGATGCTTCAGATGAAGAGGGTGACGTGACGGCTGATATGGGAGATGCAGATACTGATACATCCGAAGCTGATCATGACGATGACGATGATGATGATGACGACGATGATGATGATGACGATGAGGACGACGAAGATGGAGATGACGACGAGATGGTAGAGGATGATACTGACTTGGATTTGGACATGTCCACAGGTGCAGCTGAGGCTGATATCATGTAAGATCCGCCCCCCCTCGCGAATCCTTAGTTTGAAGCTGACTTATCGTTTTTGACGTTACTTACCAATAGAGCTGACAACTTGGAGAATACAAACGTTCTGGGAGATGACACTCGATTGATGAATTTTCTCAATCATGGTCGATCTGATCTAGTGTTACCTTCCGCCACTGATGATATTCTTCCGACCGTCCATGAAGCTGGTGATCTAGAAGATAACTTGGAAGATGATGAAGCCGTCTCCTTGGCTGACCCGACACATGCAGTGGTTGATGATGGATTTGAAGGGGGTTCAATTGATTTCGGAGACGAGGTGGTGGTCGATTCGAATTTAGGCGATGCTCAGACGGAAGCCACTCCTTGGTCTTGGAATGGAGTTTTACCATTCCAACCACGCGGAGAGCTCCAGGCGGTTCCTGGCGTCACACTTCATCGGCATAGCTTGCTTCGTAAGTGCAGATTTCATATTTCATTACAGACTACTCACCCTACTCACGTTTTACCTGTATCCTATTTCCAACTTGTTGTTTGAAAGATCAAGCTACCGACAACGTTTTTGGGGGTCGACAACGAGCAGGTCAACCCAACACAAGCATTTCAGTTCATCCGCTACTGACCGAAGACAGCGCAGCCCCGGTGCGCGGAGAAGGATCTGGACGATCACATCGACGCATGGACCTGCGATCTGGCTCAATGGATCAATGGCTTACAGCCATCGAAAATCTTCTCGGTGGTGGAGCCGGTCAAATCATCGAACAGATTCTCGGTACTGTTGCTGTTGGGCAGCGTCCTATCCACATTGATTTAGGTCAAGGTCCGAACGGTCCATCATTGGGTGGGGTCGTTATTGATCCCACACGAGGCGTCGTGATGCCTGTGGGTCCCCAGGGACTACAGGGACTACATGCATCCACCAGTGCGGCACCAGCTAGTCGGCTTGATCGACATCTGGCTGATCGCGTGGCTGGTCAAACGCTTATGCCCCTTGCTACTCTTCCTCGTTGGTCCGAAGAAGCTCGGGTATTCCATCAGACAGCTTCTTCTGCGGAGAACCCTGCTCGAATCCAAAAGTCTATATTGGCGATCCTCGGACCTCGTGCCAAAAAGATTGCCCAAGAGAAAGCTGCTAAATTTGTTGCTGAAGCTAAACGCCTTCAAACAGACGTCAAATCCGACCAAGAGAAGAAGACATCTACTGAAGCTGCTGCACCTCAGGCTCAATCTACTGATGATTCCGCTGCGGCCTCGACCGATGAACCTGCTGTTCAGGCCACTACGCCCTTAGCCTCGACTGCAGATGATGACGTGGAAATGCGTGATGGTACTGATGAAGACATTGCACCCCGAGCGACTGAATCAAGTAAGCCTCTTTTCGTGTCTTTGACCTATCCTTCCAGCTATGATATCTTTTCTCACCATTTATTCCCCTTGTTTGCAGTAGATGTTAGTCCCGAAGTTGCCGACGCCGCCCATGCCATGGAAGGGGTCACTGTACAAGACGATGTAGCCGAAGTGATGAACCTGGCTCGTCAATTGGCAGCTGGAATTGGTGCTAGTATTGATGGTGACAATGAAACAAGTTCACTTTTGACAGCAAATGTACCCTCATCAGTTGAAAGTGCAGAAGTATCAGCCACGGAACCAGCTCCATCAACGTCGCAGCCAGCGGAAGTCAGTGCTGATCCGGTCGCACCAGAACCCGGTACCAGTACTACCTCTCGAGATCGAGTAACTATCATGATCAACGGCGCAGAAGTTGACATCACCGACACCGGGGTCGATCCTACTTTCTTGGAAGCTTTGCCCGATGATATGCGAGAGGAAGTATTGAATCAACACTTCCGCGAGCAACGTCCAGCTCGCGAAGAGTCGTCTGTTCCTGTGCCCTCCAGCATCAGTCCCGAATTCTTGGACGCACTGCCACCTGAGATACGTGCCGAGGTGATACGTTCCGAACTGGCAGATCAAGAACGTCGTAGGCGTGAAGAACAACGCGAGCGGCGCGCCCTTGCCACCGGATCAGCTCGTGCCGCGGCGGAACCTGCCGAGGTGGATTCGGCTACCTTTCTCGCTAGTCTGGATCCGACCTTAAGAGAAGCTGTTCTGCTCGAGCAGGATGACGGCTTCATTTCTACTTTGCCTCCCAACCTACTGGCAGAAGTGGATGCCATGAGGGATCGGATGACCCGTCGCCAACATGCCATCCGACCGTCAAGAGACCGTGATCCACTCACTGGGTTACCCATCACCAGCTCCTCGGGGATAGCAGCGAAGAAACCCCCTCCGAAAGCAGATGCAGTCCAAGTCTTGGACAGATCTGGTATCGCAGCTTTAGTTCGCTTGATGTTTTTTCCCCAGCCGTTGCGTCGCCACTCTCTTCAGAAGGTTCTAGTCAATCTGTGTGAAAACTCTCGTAGTCGGACTGAATTGATCGGCACTCTATTGGGCCTGTTGCAAGACGGTACAAGAGATGCTGCTACAATCGACAAAAGCTTCTCGCAAGTATCGTCACGAGCAAGTAAGGCTTTGACTCCTGCCACACCTAAATCAACAATCAAACTGCGACGTGAAACCCACGTTGGACCTCTTCCTCAATTCCCTGGTGAAAGTGTGCCTAACCTGATTGCACTACGATGTCTCGAAGCTCTCTCGCTTCTCGTTACTGCGAACGATCGGGTTCCAGTTTATTTCCTGACTGAACAAGAAGTTCCCCTTGCTTCTCACCGAAAGTCGGCCAAGAAAGGTAAAGGCAAGGAAAAGGTTCAAAATACGCTCAGCTATCCAATCGTTAGCCTGCTAGCTTTACTTGATCAAACCAGTCTACTCAAGCAGCCTAACTTGACTGAGTCGATCACAAGTCTACTAGCCCTCATTGGGCGACCACTCACTGCCCTTGCGAAACGACTTGAAGAAGGTAAAATCCGCTCAGCTCCTGCACCTTCCTCGCCAACTCCAGGATATGTCCAAACACAATTTGGTAGAGTCCCCGCACCGCCCTCAACGATAGCTCAACCAAGTACTTCGCCAGACGACGGAACTGCCACCAGTACTTCGGAGAAGATCGACACGCCTCCGAATGCGTTAGAAAAAGCACCCGCCTTACCACCTCAAGATATTCGAATGATTGTCAATGTTCTTGACTCTGGTGAATGCTCTAGCAAGACTTTTAGTCATACTGTCACCTTCATTCAAGCGGTCTCTATCATCCCTAATGGACGCGAAACGATAGCTTCTGAGCTTCTTGAGCGAGCCAACGTATTAGGAAATGCATTGCTCCCCGATTTGGATGAACTCGCTGTGGCCATTCGTGAAGCTCCCAATGCTGCAGAAGTGCGATCCACGACTTTGGCAAAGTTTTCATCTGCCTCGGCCCAACAGGCTAAGTTATTGCGGATCCTGAAAACCACTGAATTTCTGGATGCTCATGCCAAGAAACAGGAGACTGCTCAGCTTCCTACGCCTGAACCATCTTCACCCTTGACGATGACTGCGGCAATGACTGCAACCGTGGAACCCGATTTGTTCAGTCCAACGAGCGCTAAGGCCGATGAACAGTCTAAAGCCCAAACGATCCGATTCAGACCGTTGTGGGCCAAACTGAGCGAGTGCTTGACATTGATACAAGAGCGAGACGATATGATTCACATCGCTACAGTCTTGCTGCCGTTGATGGAATCTTTCCTAGTGGTTTGCAAACACGCAGGAGTCAATGTCATCAAGGCAACCAAGGTGACTGGATCAATGTCTCCGCGTTCAGATGACGCCAGTCTATCGGCATCAGATCTTGCATCAGGTTTCTTTTTGAGTTTCACAGAACGACATCGCAAAGTGTTGAACACGATGGTTCGCAACAATCCAGGATTGATGAGTGGCTCGTTCTCCATCTTGGTTCATAATCCAAAAGTCCTCGAGTTCGATAACAAGCGGAATTATTTCAGTCAACAGCTTCACAAGGCTCGCTCAAGGGAACAGTATGGCACGGTTCAACTGAATGTCCGACGACCACACGTCTTCGAGGACTCATTCCATAGTCTTGCTCGAAGAACAGGAGATGAACTTAAGTATG
Source organism: Melampsora larici-populina 98AG31 (assembly GCF_000204055.1). Taxonomy (NCBI): domain Eukaryota; kingdom Fungi; phylum Basidiomycota; class Pucciniomycetes; order Pucciniales; family Melampsoraceae; genus Melampsora; species Melampsora laricis-populina. The sequence continues at coordinate 13,858 of NW_006768859.1, read as the reverse complement.
GAAAACTCAGTGTGCGGTTCTATGACGAAGAAGGAGTGGATGCCGGAGGTGTCACCCGAGAATGGTTGACAATCTTAGTCAAGCAGATGTTGGATCCAAATTATGCACTCTTCACTGGCAGTGCAGCGGATTCGAAGACCTACCAGCCCAATCGAGCGAGTGCTATAAACCCCGACCATCTTGGATTCTTCACGTTTTGTGGTCGAGTGATCGGAAAAGGTCAGTCTGAATTTATCTTACAGACATCACTATTGATGACGCAGTTGTGGAACTGACGCATTCACACCCATTTCTTTTTCAGCTCTCTATGATGGGCGAGTTGTAGATGCCTATTTCACCTTGGCATTCTATAAACATCTCTTGGGGACATCAGTTGGACTGAGTGATTTAGAGTCTGTTGATCCGGATGTAAGTACATGTTTCTTATCTTAAAGAGACTGGAACTCATGCCTCTGAATTATTCAACAGCATCATCGGTCTTTGAAATGGATGCTTGATAATGATATCGATGGCATCTTCGAACTAACGTTCAGTGTTGAAGCTGATGACTTTGGATCCACTCGAATTGTCGACCTGAAGCCCGACGGCCGTAACTTACCGGTCACGAACGAAAATAAGGCTGAGTATGTGCAATTACTGGTTCAAAACCGATTGACACTCTCTATCAAGGATCAAATAGAGGCTTTCAAGAAAGGTTTCGACGAGATCATTCCCCGCGACTTAGTACGAATCTTTTCGGCAACTGAGTTGCAACTCTTGTTGAACGGGCTTCCTGACATAAATGTCGAAGATTGGAGAGCAAACACGGAACTACATCAATTCCAACAGTCAGACTCTACAGTGACGTGGTTTTGGAGGGCAGTGCGATCGTTTGATCAAGAAGAACGAGCTAAACTGTTACAATTCTCAACCGGTAGCTCCAGGGTACCATTAGAGGGCTTTGGAGCACTTCAAGGAGCGCAGGGTGCAACTAAGGTATGTATCAAGGTCTGCGGTTTGTTTTGATTGTTTGCTCATCCAGCTTCATGCCCGCAATTATCGTAGTTTTCACTCGTCAACGCGCATACCAAAAACATCTTACCTAGTGCCCACACGTGTTTCAATCAAATAGAGTGAGTTGCCCAATTTACTATAAGCATGTCATGTGTTTACTGATAATTTCCCACCATGCAGTCTACCTTCGTATGACTCCTATGATGATCTGAGGCGGATGCTATTGATTGCCATCAATGAAGGATCGGAAGGATTTGGTAAGCCATGATGCCTTATGAACTCACAGACTGTTGTGCTGACACGGCTTCTTCTCGTGCGTCTCAATAGGCTTTGCATGAGAGCGATATTGCTGATATGGTGGTGAGGGAGGAAGCAGCCTAGTCGTGGTCGTGATGAGGCGGATTGTAGCTTATATCTTTTATTCAGGGACTGCCCTATATCTATAAAGATCGATACATACTTATCAATCAATCTTTTCCTAATATCTTTCTATATGTCTCACTTTTCTGGGTTGTCTGAATCAGAATGCCAAGTAGATGTGTGTGTTCTTGCTGTTATGTCTTTCATTTTTTTTGATGATATATACATCTATACTTTAATCAGTCTGTGCTTGATGGTTTCTCTGAAGTACAACAAAAGTTGACTGGCAGAGCGTCACACGGGTTTGAGATTTTTCAATTTGCTTGCATCTATAAATAGTAACATACAAATAGTAACATACATACTGAGAGGAGTAAAGTAGGATTTGTTTGATTATTTGAAGATTGACCCACATGAGGTATGATCAGTGCATGTCTCCTACATAGAACCGCACCTTTTGGTCGTTACTATGTCTTGAAGCAATTGTAGCACTGCAGCACCTGCTTACATGCTAACCTAACAAAGTCCCTCTCGGCGAAGGGCAGCCTTTGCAGAACTCTTGGTCACCCATGTCATACATACCCTGAATTTTAATACATCTCACATCATCAGGTAAAATCTGACCAAGTGGTCTACGCTTCTACACTTCTACATCTCGTGTGTTGAATTTCCTCAGTGGAATACAAGAGTACGCACAATGGCTGAGGGCTGTTGAGCCAGTTATACTGAGATACATCCAGATTGAGTCACCATTACTTGATGCAGTTCAACATCCATATAGTTATTAAACTTACCATAATCACAAGAGAAATTTAAAATTAGACAAACCCAACCGCATATGTCATTTGATCCATGTGGAAGCAATGATCTACCATCATGATTTCTGGCACTGGCAGTGGTATGCCATTCCTATCTGTTGGCCAGCCAGAACTCCAAGCAAATGAACAAGTTTCTTTGGTGGGATGTCTGCTGAGATCAAGCTGTGCACAAATCTTGATGAAAGGAAATGTTATCTTTGATTGTAATGACAATGAGCCAATCTAAACTGTAGTTTGGTTTGATGAAGGGAGGTTGAATTTTTGCCTTGATAAGTCAAGAGCAGACTAATTAATTGATTAATTGATATTCTTAGATCCGGTTTCACCCCCCAAATTCACTGAATCCTGTCACCATGGCAGGGCTTCAGCGTTCTGGACAATGAGTAACCGGGACCTCTCCGCTTCCCACTTGCAGCTCACACTGCGAAAATCTGTGGGTAGCATTTCACGTGGTGGGCGTGGTGCAAAAGGCAGGCCTTTGGGGCCTGCCCCAAGAGACTGAGACTGAGAATTGGTATGAGGATGAGCTTTTTGAAGAACTATCTTGATAAATTTTGATGCAACTCCCCCTTGAATTACTTTGTGCAGCATTGTGAAATACAATCCTTGCTACTTTTGATGTCTTTGCAAGTCTTTTTGCTTCTGAGCACTCCAGAGGCATGCCTCAGCGCCCACACCTAGGGCATGCCTTTAAAAAGCCAAAAAATCACACCCAGGCCTACCCCAAATTCAAAATCAGTGCCCACCACGTGAATCTCAGTGCTTCACATGCAAAAAAACATTTCAGAAAAAGGCCACTACCGTGCAGTGAGAGCTAATAAAAGCAGGGCAAAATTCAGTTTTTGAATGTTGGCCCTGGATTTACACGGCTGTAAAACTCATAATTACAGCCTCTGTCACTCTGTGAATGCAAAGCTTAAGGATATCACAACCCTAAGATTGATGTTTGTGCATTTCCAGCAGGTTGTTTGCAAAATCTGTCTTGAACTGCCCTAATTGTAAACTGGACCTTCAATTATCAGCAATGCAGGACACCCGTTGCCCTGGAACAATCATAAGCTGGAGCAAATATTAATCATGATCAAGCATTTTGGCAGTTGTAATGATCAGGCCACAGTCATGGACAAAGCATCCACTTGGGCAGCCAATCAAACTTTTTAACAAATTGTAGTGTAAATAAAGCTTGCCGTTGGCACTTTCCCCCATGGTCAATAATCCAATCATTATACCCTGATGGCAACCATCAATCAGCTCTTCCAACTATTTCAAAATCTTTTTCATTTTCCACCAATATATCAAGTACAGTAGCCAACCTTACCCAGATTTTTCCATCTGATTTCCTCTTTAGAAGATGCTTTTTGAATTTTTTTGTCTTGACAAAAGCTTCCAAATCCCTAGCATTTACTTTATATTTGTTTTCAAATAACAGTCCTAACTTTGTATTGTTTGAGAGTTTCCTCACGGCCCTTTTGGATAATGGTCTGCCGTGGTCCAAAATTGGTCTTCATCCACAGCTTGCCCCTAGACAGGGCTACAGGCTGTCCATAATCAAGTGCTGTCCGCCTCTAATTCAGGTGGCCAAAAGTTTTCCAGGTGCCAGTCTCTGCCTGATTCTGAGACTGTCCAAGATTGGCCTTTGTCCATGGCTTGCCTCAGGATGGGGTATCCTCCCCTGGATTACCCAATGGCCGTCCCTTGGATGACCCAGTGATGGCCCTACTACCGACCACAGCTGGTGGAAGACTATCAACCAGATGGCATTGTGACTGGAGACTTGAACCCTTGATTGTGATTGACTCATATTCACAGCAATCAGAATCAAATACATATCATAATAGACTACTCCTTGAGCTTTCCCCACCTCCAAGGAAAAATTTTGAATGCAGATCACAGTCTCAGAAAAAACCCAGATTGACCCAATAATAAAATCTATCAAACCTTTCATTGCAGAAACAAGACATTGTAAGTCAAGACCAATTCAAATGCTCAATTACAATCTTATGTTGTACATAGGTCAAGGATAGTTTCAAGTGAATTAAGATACTTGTTTAGTTGTTGAGACATAGATTTTTCATCTGAAAGTGTTCAATTGTCTATAATTCTTTGCTCAGGTTCAAACTCAGAGCTGTGTGATTTTGTACATATAGTCAAAATGAGACCCATTGATAACCAAATTGGGAGATACATCATGCACCTTAGGCTTGAAATGATGAGGCTGTCCCATAGGCTGGACTTGATTATGACCTTGATGTGGTGACATGTATTTTTGAATTATGCTAATGTCACAATACAATCCTGTCCATTGCAAGGTTGATTGAGACTTTCCTAAGGTCCGCCTATAGGAAAGTGATAGTTGTCAATGCCCAAAATGGTGTTGTTGATCAAGTCACACAAACAAGGCTTGCTATGTGTCTTTCAATGTTGAAAGACAAGTCAATCTCCACTCCAACAATCAAAAGGAGTTTACAGGTCATAATTGAAAATCACAATCATTTCACATCAAACTCTATCCTAGACAGACTCCTACAACCGGTTGTCAATTCTATTGGTCTATTAGAAAGAGCAACAACCTCAGTTGGTGACATCTGGCATGAAATTCTCACCATTTACAAGCAACATTAGATGCTGTGGAAAATAAGACTGCATCTGGGGCTGGATGGGCCAGATGGGGCAGATGTACCCAGAGTGGAGCTGCCAAGTGGTCCACACAAAACAAGGTTTTGAATTACCAAAGCTAAGACTGAAGTGCATGAAAAAGATGGAAATAAACAATAACACAAAACCCCTATGGGGTCTCCAGAGGCTACAACTAATTACACCACTTGAGTGGTTCTGCACTCTACCACAATGCATTGAAAAGAACAAATGTTGAAATCTCAGAAAACAAATCAAATCAAGGATAACACAGAGAGTTTTTTCAATTTTACAAAAATTAAACAATATAAAGTTAAAAGGGCCAGTATTAAATAATTGTTAAGTATCAAATTTGGATTAAATATATATATATTTCAAAGGCTTGACTATTGTTAATAACTTGTCAGTGGAGTATGAAACTATAAATAAACAAGAAATGGAAGCTTGTATTTTCCTAGAGGCAAAGTTTTCCTTGAAGATAGATGTATCATTCCTATTGGAATGAAAATGTATTCTCTAAAAAACATTAAGCTGGTGTAGGAGGGTGGGAAGAAAAATTATGACAATGTGAGAAAGAATGAGAATTTGGCGAATGGAGTGATATGTTGAATGAAGCAACCATCTTGAGAATGTAACCAGTATCAGAAGATGAATGTGACTGAAGGAATGGTTGGATGGAAACAGAGGGGTAACAAATTGGGTGTTTGTTTTTCAATGCTGTGTCCTTGTATCTGGACTGGTTTGGAGATTTGGCATTCCAATAGTTGAAGTCAAAAGGTTGGGGATCAATTTTTCAAAGAGTTATCTACTTCAGCAGGCCCCCAGAAAGCCCCTATGGACTCATCCAACAAAAATGGTATCAATTGGAGGTCAAGATTTGGGCTATGTTACCGACAAAAGACATATTAAGCAGCAAATATTGGACAAATAAGAAAAAAACAGGACCCCGGCAAGCCCCGCCAAAACTGGTGGACCTGGGAGGTATGAATTTTTGGTTGTTTTTTTTTTGACGTGGGGGTGAAACACGTATGAATTTGATTTTTTCAAAAAAAACATGGTTGCCTGGATGTATGAATTTCCAGATGTCTGAAATCTGTGAAATTTGACGTAGATGTCACAGGAGTATGAACCCGGCTAGATTTCAAAGTTCAGAGATTTTCACGGTGCAAAAACTTACTTCATCACAGTTTACCACAGATATTGAAGCCTCTTCGAACCAACCAAACCCTTTTCACAATGTCCTCACGCTCATACAGACAATTAAAATCAGATATTATACATTTATCCAGCAACTGCGACTTCATACGCTCGGCTACCACCGATGATATCACTTATCAGAGTTTTCAGAACCTTCCTGAAGTCACCAAATCAGACATGGATGACGGGATGTTCTGGCGCGTGAACAGAACAATGGACGCGGTTTTTGGGGCTGATGTGATTGACAAAAACCTCTTCAGTGGTTGCTATGGTATGGAGTTTGTGCTGGAATGGCTCGACAAGGCTCGAAAGCATGCGACATGGGATAACACTTCAGATCAGCTTATCAATATCAAACTCGAAAATATCCGTGAAGCGCTCATCAGTGAGTGTTGATTGACATTATACACTTCGACTTCACCAATCTAATTTTCCTTATCTATTTATTAAAAACCATCCAGAACATGGAGCCCTGCTTCCTGAACCCCGTCATCGTCCTGCACCTAGTCCTAAGGCCACAAAGGGAAAAAAACGACGAGTGATCTCTGAGACATTAGTTTCACCGATCAAAATAGTTGAAAAAGAAGGTTTATCCCCTCCAGCCAAGCGGTTACAAATCGAGTCAAAATCATCAAGATCTGTTGATCATTCAAATACCGAGAATGAAAATACTAGCGACGTCGAAATCCTATCTTGCTCTATTGTACCTTCCGCCAAACCAAAGCAGTCAAAATATCAAACTTCCTCAACATCTGTTGGCCATTTGGACACTGAGGAAGAAAATACTAGCGACCTCGAGATCATATCTTGCTCTATTGTAAATTCCAAAAAACATAAGCCGTCAAAATCGTCGTCCTCTACTAAAGCAGTCTCATCAAACTTGAAGTCCGCCAAGAAAAATTCTAAATCAGCTCCTACGATTCAAAATCATCACACGAGTAACTCAAAATCGAAGACTTTGAAGACTTCGGTGCACAGCACCAGGCCAGTTTCAACGGTGTTGACCGGCTGCCCACTCACAAGTGGAGAGATGATATGTACACGATGCAAACTAAAAGATGACGATAACGGACTTGAGTTTCTGTGCCATTGTGGCCACAAGGGTATCAAACTTTATGGAGGTCGGGCTCAGAATGCAGAAGTTCACTGGGCATCAAGTACGTGAATTTATTATATCCCTACAAACTCGAAAACTTCAACCTGATTCTGTTCTGATCTTGTTTTGGTAGATAGATGTACCTCTGCAACTCGCGAGATACGACAGACTGCTTCTGCATCCCTATTCTTTGCAAAATCCGTCCCGAACAAAGAGCCTATCATCTCCAAACCTCTCATCCCATGCGCTGGGATAAATGATAAGACCTGGAAGCGACCAAAGGCAACACGAGATATTCTTGCTTGTATTAAGGGTGCTTCAAATATTTACCACGGCTGTCGGCCTCGAGAAGTTATATGTAAAGAGATGTTTGGCTTTTCAGCTCACAGCAAACTAGATGATGATCAGAGACAGCGCTGGCAGAATCAATGCAAAGCCGAAGCAACATGGTGGATTAATCGTAGCTCACCTTTCCAAACCATTCATTCGACCAAATGCCTGGGTACTCTCCCTCGAGTCTTACTCCAGGGTATGCATCCTGAAGTATGTACACCCTGTTGGGATTTACGAAAGGATTCAACTCTTAAGAACGCAATAAACAAAGACTATTCAGTCGGCGAAAGCGTCAAATATACCAGCCGAGCTTTGATGGAGCCCGATCTCTTGAATGCCAAACGTCGACAATACGAACATCTTGATGCTTTATCAAGTTATGTTGAGAATCCATCGAAGTCGGGCGATCAAAAGTTCTGGCAAGGTTTTACTGCGATGGCACTTGAGGGAAAGTTTGATAACAATGATGTCCTAAAGGGTTTACTTATGGCTGTTACCAATCGTCAAAAGAGGGAAAACGAAGGCAAGGGACTTACTGGGATGCATTTCGAACCTTACTTTGACGACTTCATAATGACTCTCGCCGCCATCAGTCCCAAATGTGCAGATTTGTTTACTGAGACTCTGGCCGGACGTGGACCACGAAGCCGACGCTACATACGTGCAAATGAAGATTTGCAGATGGCAGAAGGTCTGGCGCTATCCAACTTCGCACGAGTCAAGAAGCACCTTCAGGAGATCGGGTACGATGGACCTGTGTCAGTGGGAACCGACGAAACCGTGTGTGTTAAAGCCCTTCGTGTCAGTGGAGAATTCATAGTAGGTTCTCAAGGAGGAGACGTACACTTTGAGTCGATGCAAGACCTTACAGCTAAAGTTAAGGACTTGATCTCGCACAAACAATTGTGCTCAAAAGTAAGTTATGATCACATTTATCTTGATCAGCTTGTTCCACATGAATGGAAATTGATTGATTCTGTATGTTCTACAGATTCGTGCTTATACTGTTCAGGTACCACTACCTGGTGTTCCAACTTATGTTGTTGCCCTCTTACCAAGTAACCAGAACGAAACCGCTGAGGATGTCTGTATAAAGCACGAGTCCTTCCTTACTCTCGCGCAAGACGCCGGTCTTAAAGTTCTATCGCTTGGCTCCGATGGTGCGGCCACTGAGATGTCGGCACAACTGTTACTTACTTCTAAAGCAATCAATTATATTGAATTTTCTCGACCTCAGGCAGGTATCCACATCAAAATCCCGCTGTTTGGAAGCAATCAGATACCTCTGGTGATTGTGCAAGACCCAAAACATGCACGCAAGACAGGAGCCAATCAACTACTGTCTGGAGCTCGACTGCTTGCGTTTGGTAAATACTACATAAACATAGGTCATATGGTTTTGTTGATGCAGGACGAAAATAGTTCCCTTTATCAAAAGGATGTATTTAACATCGACAGGCAAGATGACGGACGAGCCTATTGAGCCCTCAACAGCGATACACTTGAACTTGCTTTACAACATCCGGAATGTACTGGCCTTGCTGTATACTTGTTTATCATCGGTGAATTGGTTGACGCATGGCTCAGCAACTCTGCATCACATGAAGAGCGGATCTTATCGTCACATACAGCCGATGTATTTCTAAAGCGTTGGAAGACCTTTCTCAAAGAACGGTACGATGACACAGACGGGCTCATGTCATTAGATCGAAATGGGATTTCTCACCCAGCTTGGAAAATCTTTAGTCAACTTGCTTCTTCGCTTGTTGCTTTAATCATCTCACATCGCGAGCACTTCCCCGATGTGCCCTTCGTACCTTGGAAGCATGGCACTGAGGCGTGTGAACACATCTTTGGTTGGATGCGGGTAATATTGCCCAAATTCACAATGCTTGACGCAAGGCAAATGATGCCAAAGATTTTCACAATCATCAGACGCATCATGATGAAGAGAATCAAGATGCCCAAATCGGAACACATTCACGCAGGTATGTGTAGTCCATCAAAATCAATTTGCTTGAATGATGCTCATGATTCATTATTCCCTGTTACACAGGCTACAACCTTTCCTTCTCAGACGAACCAGCATCGTTTGAGCAGGCAAAGCTTCTCAAGATATATCCGTCCAACCAGAGGATTCATGAAATCATGGCTTTAGCAGAGAAGCGTGCCCATACCTTGATTGAATTCACTGGCATGCAGGTTGTTTTGCGTACTAAACCTACCCCTTCGAATAATCAAGACAACCCGAGTGAATCTTACGATGACGAAGATCACAGTGTTTCGGTTGGAATTACAAAACACTACGATATCGTTTATCAAGAAGATGAAAATGATTCGCAACTTGGAGCGAGCTTACACGCAGCTGCAAGTATCACTCAAGACCGGCACAATCTTGACTGTGACCTGTCTTCTCTGGATGATGTCGCTATCGAATCGGTCGAGCTGAACGCAAATCGAATGTCGATTTCAAGTCTCTTGAACCCTAAAGGTGAGGTGAAATCATGTGTCATTTTTTGTACGATTTATCTCACCAATCCAAGCTGACATGAAATTATTCCAGAGCCTCATGATGACCAAACTCCGCAGGACTCAGCCGCAGAGTTGGATTTGGTTATTGAATCAACTCGAGATCTAGTCGTAGATTCATCAGGACAGCGGGTACTGGACAAGGATCTGCTATGCTCAATACGATTAATTCATGATAGCGAAGTTCGGAAAAACAAAGGAAACGAGCGACGCCGAAAACGTCACAACCCGCACCCAGAACCAGACAGTGTTCCAGCTAAACTAAACCCCAGTGATTGTAGCAAGCTGGTGTCTATCCTGGTGCGTGACGTAGAAGGCCTTGAAAAATCCATCGCACGGCTTCATCGATGGAACATCTGTGTCAAGCTGGACATTAATCGCTTGGCTCAAAACACCAGTACCAAGCTGGACGTAGATTTACAATTTTTGTATAAATCTGGCACGGTTTCAAAGCAAAATCTATTGGAAGAAGGTAAATGGGTAGTTGTTATCAAAGACTCGGTGCGTCAATCATATCCCTCTTGTAATGATGGGTCCACTGACCTCACTGCCAACATATTTGACTCGGATACCAAAATCCGAGGAGTCCTCGGATCCGAAATCCGAGATATATACCGACTTACATCAACCGAGACAGCACCGAGTTGATCCATCCGATGTAAGCCATCTGACTCTAAGCATCTGACGATGACCCGAGGGTTTCCTTCACCGAGATATCATCCGAACCAACCAAACCGACCCTTTGCCGACTTATCGCCTCATTCGACCTAATATCACCACGCAATTGTGTGACCGACGTTTTCTATTTACGAGGTATTCAGGTAAGTGAATTTACTCTTGAATCGAGTCATTAAGTCAGTTGGCTCGGAAGGAACACTTTTAACCGACTTAATCCACCTTTCAACCGAGGTTTCATTCCTCATATCCGACTCAATCTATCATTCTGATTCAAGAAACTCAATTCCAAGGATATAAACTTGAACTTGAAGGAATTGTTTTTATCATCATCATCAATCACCTCAGCTTCATCACTTAGATCAACTCGGTCCAAATTTCAACCTTCAACTCTGGCTCAATTTACTAGATCCGGATTGACCATTCTTATCAATCAACTTACAAAACATTAAAGAGAATCGATCCAATAGATCATAAACCATTCATGAAAGAGTGAAGCAGGCGGAATTTCGAATTTAGATTCATCATCAACATCAAATTATGATCATCACCGTCATTCTCAAGAAAGAGATGAATCAAATCTCAATCATTATAGGATTTGGTATCATTCGATTGGATCTGTCTAAATGTAGAGAAGAAATCTTTCAAATCCACCCAGTCTCAATATTGAAACAAATCTTAAATGAAAGACCCCCAGAACCAAATCAATTCCAATCAACTCCCATTCAAGATCATCATCATCCTGGCGATTGAGGTTGATGTTTTGGACTCAGAATTTATCTTATTCAAATACAATCTTGATCTTGGCCATTAGCACTGTCAGGTGAGTCGCATTCTTCACTCTCTTGCACATCACTAATAGCTTATCTTCTTTTTAACTTAGTCATTTAGAATCCGATTGTGAACTTTTATGTAAGTCACAAAACTGATTGATCTTAATTTTGATTGAAAGCCTTCTTCTTCTGGAGAATCTCCCCCCTAATGTTGTTTGATCTCATATCATCGTACTTTGAGTAAGATGATTTTCGATTCTCAAGTGTTCTGATCATCCAGGTGAGCTTGTTTTCATCTCTTATTCTATCTTGTTGTTCATTCTTCTGTACTAACTTTCTTTACTTTTTATATTCCCCTCCTTTTCCTTTCTCAACTTCCTTCATCTTGTATCTTGTTCTTTAGGTTCCTCCGATTGATCTGAATTATAAACTTGTGTTATTTCATCTTGATGTACACCCAACCAATTCTTCCATCCAATTTCTTCAGGTAAGTTTGTCTTTTCATATATTTTACTCTTCTCTCATATTTCATCCGATGACATTGTTTACTATTCTTCTCTTCTATAAATTGATTGATTCATTTATTATTTGGTCAGTCTTGGTTTCCTTTTTCATTCAATTCTTTCTTTCTAAGATTTCATACTAATGACAACATTTTATATCCTTTCTCTTCCCTTATTCATTGATTTGATCTAGCTCTACTTTGTTTTCTTTGTAGATTTTGCTTTGGATTTGATTTCCGTCTGTTTTGATTTATTTGATGCAATCTTCATCTCAAATTGGTTACTGTTTAAACAGTTTCTTTTGGATCATTTCTTCAATTTGAATCCTATCAATTGATCAAACTATGTAGAATGATGTGATAACAATAAAAAATTGTTCAACTATCTGAATAACATAATAAGTGTGATATATCTCTTATTTCTTCAAATTTGTGCATGTATAATTTGTTTTTAATATCCAGGAATTGATGAATGAATCCATTGTGCCTTTGTCAATGACATACAACTGGGACCCATTTATGTCTAAGTACTGGACATCAGTGCCAGAGAGAAACAAAGAACACAGTATAGATACAACATAGTGTCTGAGTTAGTGAAGACTTGAGTGATATATGATCAATGTGTTGTTGTATGTAAGCAATATTTGTAGCTTAGGTATTACAATACAAGCCAAGAATTGTTTGTGCTGCTTGGACTTGTAATACAATGTATCTACTACCACTCTTTACTATGAGTCTGAAGTTTGGAGTATTCTGTGCTATGGCGGTATTCGAAGTAAAGGTACATAGTGTCAAAAAAAGGTTGGGTGGCTCAAGTACTATCAGTAGTGTGGTACTATCAGTACTGTGCTACTGTCAGTACCAATGGTACTACCATGGTACCAATAGTACTGTTGGTACTATGGTACTATAAGTATCAATAGTACCAATAGTACTATTAGTACTATGGTACTATCAGTACTACAGTACTATCAGTACTATGGTACTATCGGTACTGTGGTACTAGCATACTATGGTAGTAATAGTACAATAGTATAGTACTATAGTACTTATATAGTACTAATACAGTCAACTCTTGATGTAAGCATATCAATGGTCAACAGATACTCCTTGCCTATATTGTGCGATGAATAATTGTGAAAGCATAATATGCCTATTGGGCCCATGTATACCAAACAGAATCTTGCCAAAACCTATGCATATAGCAATATATGTCTATGTCAAGCTTGCTTACATTGAGAGTTGACTGTAGTACTATGGTTCTATCTGTACTATTGTACTAGCATACCATGGTAGCAAGGCCACCACAGATACAGTACTGGTATTGTATTGGCGGTACCAGCACCGTAACTGGCTGCTTGATACCTTCAGACCCAGTCCCCGGCATTGTGCCTGGTTCCGGGTACAATACCAAGAGCCGTACCGCAATGAACAATACCTTGTGGGACCATAGAGGGTACCGTATTGCTCCACAAGGAGTGATACAGTACAATATTGGTTTTGTCAGAATACCTGACGATACGGTACAATACCGTATCGCAAAGGGAGGGGCAGGATACAAAACAGTACCGTACCTCGAAGGCGGTTACTAGTACCAATTTATTACCAGATAACACGTTCAAGCGAAGTGGAGTGACAACGATAGAGAAAAAAGAAAAACCAGCACAAGAGGGGGATATGAAGATGATTCACTTACAAATTTTTCCATGTATGGCACCGTGGACGGAGGGGCAATCGATGGTTGTGGAAGTGTCCAAGAGATCCAGTACTGTAGCCGCGCCAAGGGTACAGCTCTGGTACCGTACCCTTCTCCAGATACTGGAAAATCAGGGTATCTGGTATTGTACTGGAGGTCGGGTACGATACTAGATACCGTACCCTGCTTGCCAATACCACCAAAATTTAACTCAGGTATCATAGCCGGAGCCCGGGTACGATACCCCGGCTA